>NW_024063234.1:0-130913 GCF_006381635.1 Hibiscus syriacus | reverse complement strand
CACATTGCACTTCTTTTTGTATTTTTCTTTTGTTGTTGTTGCACATTGCTTCTTCCACCAAAGCTCTGATTACCGCTTGATGTAAGGCTCTTCTGATGCCTTGGAAAATGATTGTGGATCTAGGAAGGAAGCAAAACAACCTGCGAAGTGAATGGCTCAAAAAAGAATGGTTAAGGGTGGTAGGCGTATGGTTACTAGGTGGGCTATTTAAAATGGAAGCGAAAGAATGGTTTGATTAGGCTATGGTTATGGTTTATATAGTATCTTGAAAAAGACTCAAAGAAGAACCAATGCTATATAGAGCAAAGACCCAGACTTATATTGCTTCTTCAAGGGGTGGTGATAAGTACTTTGACCCACTAGTTATATGAACTAGGAACCAAAAGTATCAAGATGAAAGAAAGGGGTTGATGCCACAAGTATAAAATATACTTGATAAGTCGATAAACGTCACCAGGACTTAAGGAAGAGAATAATCTCACTTTAATTAAACAAAAGGTCTGATTACAATTGAAATATAATGGCCTATTTATAGTTTTTGAAGGGACTTGGCCGAATAGGTATATGTTGGTTCGGCCAGCCCTTGTACCTTCCTAAAATGACATGATTTTTAATAAAAACAAGACTTTAATGAAAATACTTGCTCTTGGCCGAATGGTTATGTGTTGGTTCGGCCATAAGGATGATTTGAATGCAATTAGAAGTTATTTGGGCACCAAAATGAAGAGGAAAGAGTCTTTGGCCGAATAGGAAGCATCCCTTGGTGTTTTGGCGCCAATTTGATGTCACATGAAGTGCACATAGCAGCCTACATGAATGCACATGGGTCTTCTTGCTATGCTTTGATGAGGTTAAACCATAGGATGATGTCTTGAAGTCCATGGAATGAAGAGACAACAACTAGGCGTGAATTAGCTTCTAGTGTGTATCTAGATGACATGGCATCCATTGGGCAGCCTAGAGAAGAACTAGCTTCAAGGTAAGCTAGATGAGTGTCTTGGTAGCTAACTAGGTGAGTTATAGCTTGATAAACTCAAGCTAGTTAGCTTTGGTCTTCTCAGTTCCTCAGCTACTTCCAGCTACCTACCTTAGTACACTTTTCAGCACTTTGGTCCAAAGATCTCCTCCAGCTAAGTTCAGCTACATGCTAGCTCCTCCAGCTAAGTTGAGCTTTCCTTAGTGTTCCATGAGCTGCCATGATATTGTGAGCTGTTTGTGAGCTGCATATGACGTCCAAATACTCTACCAAGATGCCTCATCGTGCATCACACCAATGTACCTATATGTGCAAGGAAACAAGGTAAGTCCATGATATTGAGCTGTTATGAGCTAAATGCCTTGCTGCCATGTATGATTATGGTGATGTGAGCTATGTTTGAAGGTCATGAGCTAATTATATCATCTCAAAGTATGTGTAAGATAATGCATGAAGCTTAATAGCTAATATGAATGCATATGAACTAATGAAATGATTTATAATGATGCTTCCTTGATGTATATATGATAATCATGCTTAATATGATTATAAGACTATCCTAATATCTTATAACATTGTGTATCAATCATAAAAGATAGGGTATATGTTGTATGCATTAATATCATAACATGGTATTCATAAATGATAAATGGAAACATGTAATAATAATATCCTAAGAAATGATATGTAATCATAGCATATATTTGAATAATATGAAAAAACATGATCAAATAAGCATAGTATGGAAATAATAGTATGAATTTATACTAACATGTGAATGCATGCTTATGATAGAATAAAATGTATAAATGATATAATATAAGATATGAAGAACTCCCTTAGAAATAGCTTTGAAGAACATCATGGTGTGTTCAAGTCATGGAGAAAGTTGGAGCTTGTTTGGATCGTATTAGAAGGGGGGATGATGTGATCTTGCCGACCACCAATATCAAAAAACATGCTCACAACTTTGAAGTTCTTCCAAGATGATTTAAGGGAGTTCTTCCATTTTATAACTTATTTACTCATTTATACTTTATATTTGTTATAAACATGCTTTTACATTCTAAACTATGCTTGAATATTCATATATTGTCCTATGTTTGCATTCTATATGAAATTCATGCATGTCACATCTTTAATTAGTTTGTTTCATGCATACGTTACACATTCCTTACTTATGTTATCATATCAATTGAATTATTATATAGCCATGGAATCATGTGTTACATTTGAATGTTACTTATTATTTATTCATGAACTTGAGCATTGTAACTTATATACATTTTGTATCTAGTGGAAGGTACATTCAAGGCAATCCAATGGACAGTTCACGTCACTCCTATTGATCGCCACTTTAGAACATGTTCCAAGATCTTTTGGTGATGAAGTCTTATTAACATTTAATCCCCTATCTCTTATATCAAACTCACTTTGAATCATATCAATCCGATATGGGAGCTCAAGATATGCCCAGATTAATTAAGACTGTGCAGGCTGGAAATAAGTACGGGATTTACAACCAAATGAAGAGCCATGTTCACACCTGATGCATTTCCACCTTCATGAATCCATTTATGGCGTTTACAATCATACAAGGAGTCTAAAGGGTGGTTCACATTCAAGGGAGATGGATGCATTATTTACAAACTCATTCACCAAATCCAAGTGCATGAAGGGAGCCTATGAGTCACGTTCACACTTGGTGCATGCATTCCAAAGGGGGCCAAACCTACAATGATACATTCCTCCAAATTCATACAAAGAAATGAAACAACAGTCCACACCAAGAGAGGATGAATTCGGCTATGAATATGTTTCAATTAAATGGATTAACATTCATTTATTTAATTAGTCCATGAACTTGCATAGGAGGGGTCGTACATTGTATTTCCTAAGTGATGAACATTCATCCATGAATGTTAAATCATTAAATCTTGTATGTGCATCCTAGACATCTCTTAGGCCTATAATTAGCTTTCCATTTCATTTGTAAGAACCAATTCACTTTGTTTATTCAATTTGTGAGAGTTTCCCTCTTTAGTTCTTAAGTGAACTTTATCAACTTATCAAGCTTATGCTTGTGGCGTCACCCCTATCTATGTCACCATGATACATTGGTTCCTATCTCTTTATAGATAGGGTCAAAGTCCTTGTTACCATTCCTTAAAGAAACAATATAAAGTATGGGTCTTTGTTCTTTAACATGGTTCTTCTTTGAGTCTTCTTTGAGATACTACTTTTCATATTCATCTCCATCACCTTCATTCTGCTTCCATTAACATACGTCATCATTTCCATTAAACTATCACCAACTTATATATATTTTCCGCTGCCATATTTATCTTTCCATTTAACTATTTTTACGCTTTCTGTTTGTGCAGGATCCTTGTTCTTTCCTAGATCGAAACAATCAAAGGTATAACCTTGACTTCACCATCCATTTAAGTGAGGCTAGGTTGAACTGTATCACCGATCATGAGGCTTTGAAACACATTACATGATGCAAGCACGTTTTCATCAATAAAGGGAGTACTCTTTAACACCTTTATATTGAAGATACTATATATATATATATATGCTCTTATATACAATTCATGATAAGAATTCTTGTTATGTAGATAAAGAATAACTTAGTATGAACACAACATGCACATTAATATTTAGCATATTTGGATAGTTTTATAATCATATTAAATATGATTACCTTATATACATCAAGACAACATCATTATAATTATTTTATTAGATCATATGCATTCATATTAGCTCTTAAGCTTCATGCATTATCTTACACATATGAGATGATATAATTAGCTCATGACCTTCAAACATAGCTCATTTACCATAATAATACATGACAGCAAGGTATTTAGCTCATAACAACTCAATACCATGGACTTACCTTGTTTCCTTGCACATATAGGCACATTGGAGTGTGATGCACGTTGAGGTAGCTTAGTGGATGATTTGAACGTCATATGCAGCTCATGGAACACTAAGGAAAGCTCAATTCAGCTGGAGGAGCTCAAGGCTAGCTAAACTCAGCTAGTTGGACTATTTGGAGCTGAGTTGCCAAAACTGATATAAATGGTAGCTGAATGTAGCTGAACATATTGTTATGGAGCTCACAAAGACTCGACTGGAAGCTATTAACAAAACAGCCCATGCTTGCTAGCTAGCTCCACACTCAAGCTAGCTTGAAGGAATCACATGTACGCCCAAGAAGGAACATGGCCAGCCATCATCTCATGCACTAGGCTACACCACAAGGTTCCCTAGAACTCCCTGCCTTGCATATGACCCCCAAGTGCCTTGCATGTGGGTTCATTTAGGCGCCATATGAAGCCATTTAACCATTCAGCCAAGCATCATCTCCTCTCCTATATGGCGCCAATTTGAAGGGATACAATGTTATTCGGCCAAGGATCATTTCCCTCCAAGGGCCAAACCATCATCTCTTTTAGCATTTAAATTATGTCTTTTTGGGAGATACATGGGCTGGCCGAACCATATGTCTATTCGGCCATGTCCCTCCATTTACTATAAATGGAAAGCATATCTCAATTGTACGCAGACCATTTTGATTAATATAAGTGAGATTATTCTCTTCCTTAAGTCCTGGTGACTTTTATCGACTTATCAAGTATTTTTAATACTTGTGGCGTCAACCCCTTTCTTTTCACCTTGATACTTCTGGTTTCTATCTCTTATAGATAGTGGGTCAAAGTACTTAATACCACCGCTTAAGAAGCAATATAAGTCTGGGTCTTTGCTCTCTATAGCATTTGATGCGATCATGCCAATGACCAAACTTCTTCAACACATGATCACTTCATGGACCTTCTACCTTGTTGATTCTAAGGGAGTCTTACCTTATTTTATTATTTATTACTCATTATGCATTACATGTCATGCAAATATGTTTATCCTATTCTTAATTTTGTTTGAATATTATATTCTGTCATTTTTATGTATAATATGATATTCATGCATAATTTATTAATTCACATCTTTATAACTCATTCAATGCATATGCATTCATAGTTAGAACATTTGCATTATTAACATAGGTGGAAGCATGCATTCATAATTATCATAGCTCAATTCCTATGTAATTATTTGTTTACAAACTTTGTCTAGGTACATTAGATGCTAAGAAGACTAAAGGCAATTGAAGAGTTAGTTGGACAGATTCACGTCACTCATAGAGATCGCCATTTTTGAACATGTTTCAAGCATCTTTGGGTGATGAAGTCTCTTAAAATTTAATCCCCTACCTATTATCTTTCCAACGCATTTTGAATCATATCAATCCGATATTGGGAGCTCAAGATATGCCCAGATTAATTAAAACAGTGCAGGCTGGAAATAAGTACGGGATTTACACCAAATGAAGAGCCATGTTCACACCTGATGCATTTCCACCTTCATGAATCCTTTATGGGTGTACAATCATACAAGGAGGCTAAAGGACTTGTTCACATTCAAGGGAGATGGATGCATTATTTTCAAACTCATTCACCAAATCCAAGTGCATGAAGGGAGCCTATGAGTCACATTCACTCTTGGTGCATGCATTCCAAAGGGGGCCGAACATACAATGAACATCCTTCAAATTCAGCAAGGGAATGAACCAACATGTTCACATCAAGAGAGGATGAATTTGGCTATGAAGATGTATTCACTTAAATGGATGAGCATTCATTTATCTTATTAGTCCATGAACTTGCATAGGGGGCGTACATTGTATCTACTTAAGGATGAACATTCATCCATGACTGTTAAATCATTAAATATTGTATGTGCATCCTAGACATCTCTTAGGCCTATAAATAGTTTTCCATTTCATTTGTAAAGGAAATTCACTTGTTTAATCAAATATTTGTGAGTTTCTCTCTTTAGTTCTTAAGTGAACTTTATCGACTTATCAAGCTTATGCTGTGGCGTCACCCCTATCTATGTCACCCTGATACTTCTAGTTCCTATCTCTTTATAGATAGTGGGTCAAAGTCATTGTTTACCATCCCTTAAAGAAGCAATATAAAGTTTGGGTCTTTTTTCTTTAACATTGGTTCTTCTTTGAGTCTTCTTTGAGATACTACTTTTCATATTCATCTCCATCACATTCATTCTACTTCCATACCATACTTCATCATTTCATTAAATATCACAAACTTATATATTTTCCGCTGCCATATTTATCTTTCCATTTCATTATTCATTTAACCATTTTTTAGCTTTCTTGTTTGCAGGATACTTGTTGCTTTCCTAGATGAAACAATCAAAGGTACAACCTTGACTTCACCATCCATCCAAGTGAGGCTAGGTTGAACTGTATCAGCATTGGTTCTCTTGAGACTTCTTAAGAAACTACCTCACAAACACCCCCTTTATTCATACGCCATAACCATAGCCATATAACCATCTTCCGTTCCATCATTCATTATTTAAATAGCCTACCTATTCACCTATACGATTACCACCCTTAACCATCTCTTTTGAGCCATTCACTTGTGCAGGTGTTTTGCTTCCTTCCTAGATCCATAATCAATCAATAGGTACAAGTGCCTTTCATCAACGGTAATAAGAGCTTTAGTGGAAGAAAGCAACGTGCAAAAAAAAATACAAAAAGAAGTGCAAGTGAAGAAAAAAAGAAAATCAGAAAAGAAATGAAGCACTTCAAATGAAAAAGAAGAAATCCAGTACTCAAAAGAAGCAAAGAAAAGAAAAGAAAGAAAGTTGAAGCACTCATCAACATTTCTCACCACCAAGCCATTCAAGTAAGCCTTTAAATTGATTGTGGTGATAGAAGGTTGTAAAGTGACTTGTGTAAGTAATCCTTTTGTTTCTCTTCTTTCTATTTTCTAAGCCACCCTTTCATTATATTTGTTTTTCCATTCCTACTAACCCATTGCAGCCGACGCCAAACAAGTAAAAATTTACTTGATACAGTTTTGAGTAAAGTTCTCTAGAACTTGAGAAGAGAATCGAGAGGAAAAGGCTGGAGAGTGTGTGAGATCATAAGAGGACAAGTAAAAGCTAGTAAAGTCCTAGAGTGCAACACGAGTGGATTGAGTGACATTCAAGTTTCCTTGGAATGACTCGTGAGGCTTTGTGAGAGTACATTTTGGTAAGGTATTTTACACATCTTATTCTTTTCTTATTTCACTAACCATGTCTCGAAGTCCAGGACGAACCCTGAAAGAGATGCCCCTAATTTGCAAACTCAAGCAATTATGCATGAAATGGCCAGATTGTTGAGATTAGAATTGGAACATTTGCATGATCGTATGGACCAATTTGAAGCATCCTTAGGCAAACCGAAGAGTAAATTTCCCTAGAATGGAAGAAGAAATCGAAGAAGAGGAGGCTGAAATAACATCAGTAGCAAGAAGAGATGTTCATCGAAATCTGAATGACAACTTCAGCAACATCAAAGTGACCATTTCTCCATTTCAAGGATGAACTGATCCAGAAGACTATCTTGATTGGGTAATCAAGATTGAACACATTTTTGAATGCCAAAATTATACGGAGCAAAAGAAGGTCAGGCTTGCTGCTATAGAATTCATGGACTATGACTTAGTTTGGTGGGACCAATTGGTGAGTTCAAGAAGACAAAATGGTGAATGCCCCATCAATATGTGGGAAGATATGAAGGCCATTATGAGGAAAAGGTTCATGCCTACTCACCATCACCGAGATCTTTACCATAAATTACAAAATCTGAAACAAGGAAGCAAAAGCGTTGAAGATTATTTCAAAGAAATTGAGATAGCCATGATCTGAGCCAATGTGGATGAAGACAGAGAAGCAACCATGGCAAGGTTTTTATCTGGCCTAAATCCTAATATTGCTAACCTTGTTGAACTTCAGCATTATGTAGAGATTGAAGAGATGGTACATGTGGCCATGAAAATTGAAAGACAACTCAAAAAAGAAATCCTACACTAGGAGCAGTCCAAATTCGGCCACCAAGTGGAAGCAAGAACCCATCACCTTCAGGAAACCAATTCCAGCACAAGCAAAGGATCATATAGAAGTTTCCAAAGCAAAACAATGGGAGAATCTAGTAAGGGTAAAGAAAAGCAAACCAGTACTTTTGAGAGATCCAGAGACATCAAATGTTTCAAATGTTTTGGGAAAGGACATGTTGCTAGTCAATGTCCCAACCGAAATGCCATGATGGTACTTGACAATGGAGATATTGTATCAGATTCTGACGAGCCTATTTTTGATGAGGAACCTAAAACAATGCAAGACGAAGAAACTGAACAAAATGCAGATCATGGTGAGATGCTTGTTTCGAAAAGGTGCCTACAATCACAAACATCCCTAGAGGATATTCAAAGAAACAATATTTTCCATACAAGATGCCATGTCAAGGACAAGGTTTGCACAATGATCATCGATGGAGGAAGTTGCACAAACGTAGCCAGCACTCTTATGGTTGAAAAACTTGGATTGACAACATCAAAGCATCCCACTCCATATAAACTCCAATTTCTCAATGAAGGAGGTGAGTTAAATGTTACCAAACAAGTTCTAATTCCTTTTTCAGTTGGTAGGTACAAGGACGAGGTGCTTTGTGACATTGTCCCTATGCATGCTAGCCACATCTTACTTGGAAGACCATGGCAGTATGACAAAAGGGCCATTCATGATTGTTATCACAATCAATACATTTTTAAGCATGATAGACACAAGGTAACCTTGATGCCTTTGACGCCAAAAGAGGTGCAACAAGATCAGTTGCATATGCGAAAGAGTGTACAAGCATGGTGCAAAGATAAAACCCCAAAGAAGAATGAAGAAGAACAAAACATGACACCAAACTTCTTCATAGAGAAACACAATGGTTCAAGGCTGGAAAATGAAGAGGTTCATACGAAAATTGGTGATGATTGGAATTTAAAGACATAACTTTTCACCAAGAGTTTTAATCACCAAAAGGTAAGTAACCCTTCATTTAAAACCTCTTCTCTCCTCACTTTTCAGGACCAATCACGTGAAAGGTCACTTCCAAAAGGGATATCCTTAAAGGAAGATCACTCTCAAAAGTTACCTGTTGGTAAATCAAATTCCAAAGAAAGGCCTAAAGGGAAATCTTATGAAAGGATACCTAATGGAAGAACATAATCGTTCAAAGGATGCTTTGTTTTAGCAAGAAGATGTGACATTATTCAAGGACAGAATGAACTCGATTTGAGGACAAATTGCCCTAAAGAAGGGGGGGATGATGCAAGCACGTTTTCATCAATAAAGGGAGTACTCTTTAACACCTTTATATTGAAGATACTATATATATGTTATATACTACATGCTCTTAATACAATTCATGATAAGAATTCTTGTTATGTAGATAAAGAATAACTTAGTATGAACACAACATGCACATTAATATTTAGCATATTTGGATAGTTTTATAATCATATTAAATATGATTACCTTATATACATCAAGGCAGCATCATTATAATTCGTTTTATTAGATCATATGCATTCATATTAGCTCTTAAGCTTCATGCATTATCTTACACATATTATGAGATGAAATAATTAGCTCATGACCTTCAAACATAGCTCACATTACCATAATCATACATGGCAGCAAGGTATTTAGCTCATAACAACTCAATACCATGGACTTACCTTGTTTCCTTGCACATATAGGTACATTGGAGTGTGATGCACGTTGAGGTAGCTTAGTGGATGATTTGAACGTCATATACAGCTCAGAAATAGCTCACAAGGTACAAGGCAACTCATGGAATAGTAAGGAAAGCTCAATACAGCTGGAGGAGCTCAAGGCTAGCTAAACTCAGCTAGTTGGACTATTTTGAGCTGAGTTGCCAAAAGTGATATCAATTGTAGCTGATTGTAGCTTAACATATTGTTATGGAGCTCACAAAGACTCGACTAGGAAGCTTATTCACAACACATCCCATGCTTGCTAGCTAGCTCCACACTCAAGCTAGCTTGAAGGAATCAGATGCACGCCAAAGAAGGAACACATGACCAGCCATCATCCCATGCACAAGGCTACACCACAAGGTTCCCTAGAACACCCATGTGCCTTGCATATGACCAGCCCCATGTGCCTTGCATGTGGGTTCATTTAGGTGCCAAGATGAAGAGCCATTTAACCATTCGGACAATCATCATCTCATCTCCCATTTGGCGCCAATTTGAAGGGATACAAGTGTTATTCGGCCAAGGATCATTTCCCTCCATCAAGAACCGAACCATCATCTCTTTTAGCATTTAAATTATGTCTTTATAGGGAGATACATGGGTTGGCCAAACCATTATGTCTCTATTCGGCCATGTCCCTCCATTTACTATAAATAGGAAAGCAAATCTCAATTGTACGCAAACCATTTTGATTAATATAAGTGAGATTATTCTCTTCCTTAAGTCCTGGTGACTTTTATCGACTTATCAAGTATTTTTAATACTTATGGTGTCAACCCCTTTCTTTTCACCTTGATACTTCTGGTTCCTATCTCTTTATAGATAGTGGGTCAAAGTACTTAATACCACCCCTTAAAGAAGCAATATAAAGTCTGGGTCTTTGCTCTCTATAGCATTGGTTCTTCTTTGAGACTTCTTTAAGATACTACCTCACAAACACCCCCTTTGTTTCATACACCATAACCATAGCCATATCAACCATCTTCCGCTTTCATCATTCATTATTTAAATAGCCTACCTATTCACCCATACGATTACCACCCTTAACCGTCTCTTTTGAGTCATTCACTTGTGTAGGTTGTTTTGCTTCCTTCCTAGATCCACAATCAATCGATAAGGTATAAGTGCCTTACATCATTACAGGTCAACTTAAATTGAATAAAAGGCATGCTAAGTGGGTTTAATTTTTGGAGTCTTTTCCTTATGTCATTCAAATTTTTGGATGCCTTGTCCTGTAGGTATGTACTTATGAATTATTTGGACTCTCATTTGATTGGATTTGCTTATATTAAAGAATTATATGCCACTGACCCCGATTTTGGAGAAAGATATGTATCATGTGAGACAGGTACAGATGAGAAGTTTTATGGACATGATGGCTATCTTTTCAAAGAATGAAGAATCTGCATTCCTCAAGGGTTAATTCGAGAAGTCCTTATTCGAGAGGCACATGAAGGTGGAGTTATGGGACATTTTGGAGTTACTAAAATGTTGCACATTTTAAAGGAGCATCTATTCTGGCCTAAGATGCATAGGGACATTGAAAGAATATGTGAACATTGTGTAACATGTAAGAAGACAAAATCGAAGGTTCTACCACACGGTATGTATTTGCCTTTACCTATTCCTGATTCTCCTTGGTTGGATATTTCAATAGATTTTGTGTTGGGATTGCCTAGAACTAGGACATGTAGAGATAGTATCTTTGTTGTGGTTGATCGATTTTCAAAGATGGCACATTTCATTGCGTGTCATAAAACTGATGATGCTACTAACGTGGCCAACTTGTTTTCCAAGGAGATTGTTCATTTACATGGAATTCCTAGGTCTATTATTTCTGACAGGGATGTTAAGTTCTTGAGTATTTCTGGAGGACTCTTTGGAGCAAATTGGGAACGAAACTAATGTTTTCCACTACTTTTCATCCTCAAACTGATGGACAAACTGAGGTTGTCAATCGAGTTTTATCTACGTTGTTGCGTTCCATCATTAAAAATAACATTAAGACATGGGAAGATTGTTTACCACATGTTGAGTTTTCCTATAACCATTCTATTCATTCTGCTACTAAGTTTTCACCATTTGAGATTGTTTATGGCTTTAACCCTTTAACTCCCATGGATTTGTTGCCATTACCTAAAGAATAGGTTATGAACAGGGACAAAAAGTCTAAGACAGACTATATAAAAAGGTTGCATCAACAGGTTAAGGACAATCTAGAGCAGAGGACTCAACAGTACGAGAAGCAAGCCAATAGATGATGCAAGCACGTTTTCAACTATAAAGGGAGTACTCTTGAACATCCTTTTAATGCATTTACTTTATAATAACCTTATAATATATACTATTATATTACATATCATGCTAAGGATATTAGTTATGAAGTTAAAGAATAATTTAGTATGAATACATCTTACACATTGTTATTTTAATATGTTAAGCATGTTAGGATAGCTATATAATTATATTATGCATGATTATAACATATACATCAAGGCAACATACTTATAATGCATTTCATTAGTTCATTTGCATTCATATTAGCTCTAAGGCTTTATACCTTACCTGACACATATTAGGAGATGATATAATTAGCTCATGACATTCAAACTTAGCTCACATTACCATAATCAAACATGGCAGCAAGGTAATTAGCTCATATTAGCTCAATACCATGGAATTACCTTGTTTCCTTGCACATGTAGGTACATTGGAGCATAATAAACGTTGAGGTAGCTTGGTGAATGATTTGGACATCATATGCAGCTCACAAACAGCTTACAAAGTAAAAGGCAGCTCATGGAACACTAAGGGAAGCTCGATTCAGCTGGAGGAGCTTAAGGCTAGATAAACTTAGCTAGTTGGACTATTTGGAGCTGAGTTGCCAAAAGTGATGTTAAAGGTAGCTGAATGTAGCTGAACATAATGTTAAGGAGATCACAAGGACTTAGCTAGGAAGCTTGTTCACAAATAGCCCATGTTTGCTAGCTAGCTCCACAACTCAAGCTAGCTTGGAGGAGACACATGCACGCCCAAGAAAGAGAACATGACCAGCCATCATCCCATGCATAAGGCTGCACCACAAGGCTCCCTAGAACACCCATGTGCGTGCCATATGACTAGCCCCCATGTGCCGTGCATATGATCTCATTTAGGCACCAAGATGAAGAGCCATTTAACCATTCGACCAAGCATCATCTCCTCTCCCATTTGGCACCAATTTGAAGGGATACAAGTGTTATTCGGCCAAGGATCATTTCCCTCCATCAAGGGCCGAACCATCATCTCTTTTAGCATTTAAATTATGTCTTTATAGGGAGATACATGGGCTGGCTGAACCATTATGTCTCTATTCGGCTATGCCCCTCCATTTCCTATAAATAGAAAAGCATTCATCATTTGTAATCAGACCTTTTATTTTAATTGAAGTGATATTATTCTCTTTCTTAAGTCCTAGTGACTTTTTATCGACTTATCAAGTATTTTATACTTGTGGCATCAACCCTCTTCTTTCATCTTGATACTTCTGGTTCCTAGTTCATATAACTAGTGGGTCAAAGTACTTAACACCACCACTTGAAGAAACAATATAAAGATTGGGTCTTTATTCTCTATATCATTGGTTCTTCTTTGAGCATTCTTCAAGATACTATCCTCACAACCTTCTTTTTGTTTCATCACCATAACCAAACCATTCAATCATCTTCCGCTTCCATCTCTCATTTATTAAATAGCCTACCTATTAAACCATACGTTTACCACCCTTATCTATTCTGTTTTGAGCCATTCACTTGTGCAGGTTGTTTTGCTTCCTTCCTAGATCCACAATCAAACGAGAAGGTAGAATTACCTTACATCAATATAGGTTGTAAGCGAGTTGCCTTCGATGTTGGAGACTGGGTTTGGGTTTATTTTCAAAAAGAACGTTTTCCATCCCAACGACGTTCCAAGTTGTTACCACGAGGCGATGGTCCTTTTCAAGTACTGGAGAAAGTGAATGAAAATGCTTATAAGTTGGACTTGCTGGGTGAATTCAATGTAAGTGCTACATTTAACGTTTATGATTTATCCCCTTATGATGTTTCTGCATATTTGAGGTCAAATCTTTTTCAATGAGGGGGGATGATGTGAGCACATCTTGCCAACAAAGGAAACTAATCCAGAGGTCTTACCAATAGGACTTATCACACGTTCTAAGGCAAAACAATTCAAGGAAGTTCTTTCTCTTAAGTGTTTACAAGTTACTGAATCAATTCATAATGGTTATGCCTTAGAAACAAAGCTTCTTAATATGTTACATACTAATGTGTAACGTCACCTTAGTTATGCTAAGGAAACATATGAATTTCATTTACATAACATGGTAGCATATTTGCATTCATTTAGCATTCACATTGTTAAAGCACGACAGCGTGTGTTTTTCATTTAAAATAAATTATCATTCATGTGCATTCATTATGTCATTCACGTGCATTCACATTCAAATAGCATGGTATCATTTATTTTCTTTTTAATTCACTTCACATGCATTCACATTCAAATAGCATGATATCATTTATTTTTAATTCACACATGGCATTCATTTTAGTTGATGCACACATGCACGGTAGTTCACTATTATAATACATTTGTTTTAGTTGATGCACACATGCACGTCAAATCATTATATTATAATGCATTCATTCCAGCACATTTTAATTAATTTACTTGTTTATTATTTCCTTGCACATGTAGGCTTAAACAACTTGTAGAATCTCGTAGAAACAACTTGGTACACGTCAAATAAGCATGAGAACAGCCTGTTGAAGCATTATCACGACACACACATTCAGCAAAGCATAAACAACACACAAAGAGAGGGGGAGCAGCACATGGAACACAAAACCAGCTGATCAACAATCAGCCCCATGCTTGATGACTCAGCTATGCACTCACACTTATTGGAGACATGTCATACACGCCCATAATGAATCAATTTCCAGCAATTGTCTTTGACCAACCCATGCTTGAAGATCATCACTCACGCCTGTTGGAGGAGAACCATAATGCTGCACACGTTTTCAGCTTATATTATTGCACAAGATTATTTCTCCAAAACACAGCCATGTGCGTATGAACAGCAAGACGTTGGACTCTATTTAGCATCAACTTGAGGAGACATGAGTGTTATGCGGCAATTAAGAGTTGTCTCTCCATTTACATCGAATCATCACCTTAATTCATGGATAATTAAGAACTAAAAATATGTCTTTTAGTAAGACATAATAGCTGGCCAAATACTATGATTCTTTTCGGCTAAATCTTTCAAACATCTTAAATAAGCTTTGTAATTTCATTTTACATCAGAATTTAATGAATTAAAAAAACATTGTGAGGTTTTCTCTTAATTCCTTTCTTCTTAGAAATGTCTTCTTGACATTTCAAGTCTGATCTTGTTGTGTCAAACCGTTTGATACTTTGGGTTCTTAGATTGCTATCTAAAGGGTCCAAGTCCTTGAATATTAAACGTATAAAGTTCGGGCTTATACTTGTTAGTATAGGTTCTTCCTTGTTCCTTGTTGTATCCGAATTTCCAGTATCCTAAATTCCATTACCACATCTATCATTCATCCTTCCTTATTCAATTTCGTTCATAGCCATATCCATATAACCCCAACATCATCCTTACTATCAAGTAAGTTTGCTGCAGAGGAATTGCTTACTTCATTCTAGATTCGGTACAATTGAAGAGGTCCTCAATCGACGGGCTGCCTCGTATCACTTGATTTTTCTTCTTTTCGAGTGCTTGAGTTTTCTTTGCTGATTTGTGATTTTCTTTCACTTGCACTTCTTTTTTTTTGTATTTTTGGTATTGTTGTTGTTGCACATTGTTTCTTCCACTAAAGCTCTGATTACCGCTTGATGTAAGGTAAATCTACTTTCTCGATTGATTATGGATCTAGGAAGGAAGCAAAATAACCTGCATAAGTGAATGGCTCAAATAGAGGGTTTGGTGGTAGTTGTAAAGGTGAAATGGTAGGCTATTTAATAATATGAGAGATGGTAGCGGAAGGATGTTATGGCTATAGTGAGGTTGATGAAACAATGGAATGGTTGTGAGGTAGTATCTTAAAGAAGACTCAAAGAAGAACTAATGCTATAGAGAGCAAGGACCCAGACTTTATATTGCATCTTTAAGGGGTGATATTATGGACTTTGACCCACTATCTATATGGAGATTGAAACCCCAAGTATCAAGGGAAGGGGTTGATTTCACAAGTATTAAAATACTTGATAAGTCGATAAAATTCACTAGGACTTTAGAAAAGAGAATAATCTCACTTTAATTAATCAAAATGTATGATTACAAATAAATTATGATAGCCTATTTATAGGAAATAGAGAGGCATGGGCGAATAGATACATGGTGGTTTGGCCATCCCTTGTGTCTCCCTATAAGGTCATAATTTAATTACAAAAAGAGATTATGGTTCAGTTTAAATGAAGGGTAATAACCCATGGCAGAATAGCTCTTGTGTCCCTTCAAGTTGGCGCCAAATGGGAGAGGAAATGATGCTTGGTCGAATGGTGAGATGGCTCTTCATATTGGTACATAAATAATACCACAAGCAAGGCACATGGTGGCTGGTCATATGGCACGCACATGGGTGTTCTAGGGAGCCTTGTGGTGTAGCCTTGTGCATGGGATGAAGGCTGGTCATGAGCACCATCTTGGGCGTGCATGTGTCTTCCTCCAAGCTTGCCTGAGTGTGTAGCTAGCTAGCAAGCAAGGGGCTACTTGTGAATTAGCTTCCTAGCTGAGACCTTGCAAGCTTCATAAAAACACATTCAACTAAATTTAGCTACCATTGATATCACTTTTGGAAACTGATGTGATCATGTCTAGCACCAACTTTCTTCATAACACACTCACATCATTGAAAGTTCATCATGCTCAATATAAGGGAGTTATACCTTACTTTATATTATATTTACTCATTTATGCACTATATATTATTATGAGCATACATTTGCATCTTAAACTATGCTTGAATAATCATATGTTATCATTCACTTTCAACTATATAATTTTCATGCATAACATATGTTTTCACATCTTTACTTAGTTTTATATTATGTTTACATATGTTTTAGATTTATTTATTATGTTTGCATATCATTTAGATATCATGGAAGCATGTATTCATTCATTCATTAACTCATGTCATGTTATTCTAGCTCATGTTATGTTTACATTAGCTCACTAGATTTAAATCCATGTTTCTTTAGCTCATTTGTAGGCATGCATCTATTTTCTAGCTCATATATGTTTTCTTAAAGCTCATGAACGTCCTATGCCTTTTATCTAGCTTATATACATGTTATCTTAGCTTCTAGATGATCATTCACAGCTCATATCACTCAAACACCCCACGAAAGCATGCATTTTACCTTAAATGAGCTCACACATTGCTTACTTGGTTTGTTTGTTAATTCCTATAGGTGAAACACAAAGCAAGGCATATTATGGTAGCTTGGTTAGCTAAAAGGATAAGCATAGCAGCTTACACTAGCTCATGAACGTTATGGCAGCTCATTTCATCACTTAAAGAGCTTCAACTTAGCTGGAGGAGCTAGCATGTAGCTGAACCTAGTTGGAGGAGAGCTTTGGACTAAATTGTTGAAAACTGGACTAAAGGTAGCTGGGAGTAGCTGGGAGTACCTGAGGAGCTGAGAAGACCAAAGCTAACTAGCTTGAATTCATCAAGCTATAACTCACCTAGTTAGCTACCAAGACACTCACCTAGCTTACCTTGAAGCTAGTTCATCTCTAGGCTGCCCATGGACTTCAAGACATCATCCTATGATGGCAACCTCACCAAAGCCTTGCAAGAAGACCCATGTGCGTTCAAGTAGGCTGCCATGTGCATCATTCAAGCATGTGCACTCTATGTGACATCAAATAGGCGCCAAAACACCAAGGGATGCTTCCTATTCGGCCAAAGACTGCTTCCTCTATATTTTGGCACGCAAATGACTTCCAAAAGCATTAAAATCATCCTTAGGGCCGAACCAACACATAACCATTCGGCCAAGAGCATGTATCTTCATTTAAATCATGTATTTTCATAAAAAATCATGTATTTTCAAAGGGGTTTCAGCCTTGGTTGAACCATCATATACCTATTTGGCCTAAACCCTTTGAAAAACTATAAATAGGCTAGTGCATTTCATTTGTAATCATCTCATCTCTTATATAAAATATACTCTTGTGAGTTATTTCTCTTCAAAGTTCTTTGTGAACTTTATCGATTAAACAAGTATAGTTCCTATACTTGTGGCGTCATTCCTTCCATTTTGATTCCTAAATTCCTAGATTGATATCTAGTGGGTTGAAGACACTATCACCACCCATCAAGCAAGTTTGTGAAGACCGAGATTGTGCTTAATAGCTTAGTTTCCTCTTTGGTGTGTTTGAGATACAACATCACCACCATTTCCATTTCATCATCAACATCATCCATCTCTTCCATCAATTTCGTAGCCATCTCTATCATTTCTTTATTTCATTTCATTCTTATTCTTTTATTTCAATACTTATATTATTATTCCCTTTATTAACTCCATCATTAATCATATTTCCTTTCTTATTTTGTGTAGCCCAAGCTTATAAATTCAAGGACATCAGTACTTGTCAATCCTAGATCGGGACACAATAAGGCTATCTACTCTCTTCTCCCAAAGCGTGTAGATCACCTTACATCAAGTGGTATCAGAGCATAGTCGGATTGACAAAAAAAGTGTCATTGGCGTACAAAGAAAAAGAAAAACAGAAGAAAAGACTCCATCAAAATTGGAGTGCAAAAATAAAGAAAAGACAAAAAGAAAAAAAATCAGAATAGAAGAAAAGAAAAAGAAGAATTTCAAAAAGAAGTAAAGCCAAGGAAAGTGTGTTCTACCATTGCAAGTACATCAAAGATGCCATCTACACTAAGAGAAGATAACCTTATTGTTTCTTGAGAAAGGTTGCAGTAAGTGTTGTTTCTTGAATTGTAAGTCACATCTTCCTTTTTTATACTTTCATTTTTTTTGTCTTCAACCATTTCCTTCTTTTAATAACTTGAATCCTTTCTTCTACCTATCCATATTTTCTATTCCTTTTCTACCCTAACCTATTTACAGCCGACGCACACAAGGAAAGAATTAACTTGTTCTAATCTTGAGTAAGTTATTCAAATAACTTAGCAGGAGAGATCGAGTGGAAAAAGGCTAATTGAGTGAGTGAGATCAGAAGGGGAATTGTCAAAAGCCAAGTCATATTCCCGAGAGTAAACACGAGTGTTGAGTGGAGTGATCTGATCTTTTCTTTGGAATGAAGATTGTGAGGCTTTATTAGTGTGCTGGTAAGGTTTTAATTTTCTTTATTTTATACCTTGCGATCTTCCATCTTTCCAAACATTGGAGGACGAACAACAAAAGGCAAACACCTTTCACACTCGTTGCCATGTAGATGGTAAAGTGTGTCTTGTAGCTATTGACGGAGGAAGTTGTGCAAATCTTGCAACCACATACATGGTCACGAAGTTGGGACTTACAACATTCAAACATTCCAGCTCATATGTTTTGCAAGGATTAAATGAAGATGAAGAGTTAGAAGTCACAAAGAAAGTTGTCATCCCGTTTTCAATTGGCAAATACTAAGATGAAGTTCTTTATGATGTTGTACCAATGGATGCTGGACATATACTTTTGGAAAGGCCGTGGCAATTCGACAAACGAGTAATCCATGACGGGTTTACAAACAGATATGCTATAACCCATAATGGCAAGAAATTCACTTTGAATCCACTTTCTCCTAGTCAAGTGAATGAAGACCAGCACCATTTGAAGAAAAGAATGGAATCATTCAAAAACGTTGAAAATGATGAGAATCAAAGAGTGGATGAAGAAGATGTTATAGTTGAAAATGAGAGAGTTGAAAGTGATGAATTTGGAGATAAAGAGGAGAATGAAGAACATATTTTAACTAACCTTACTCTTTCATCTATTCTTTATATTGTTTTGCAGGTTAATCCAAGAGACATATCACTTCGAGTTGATGATTCAAGAAACATGTCTTTTGAAGAACCAATAGGTGTGACTTTCGGTGTTCCACAAGACATGTCCTTTGACGTTCCAATAGTTATGCCACTTGAAGTTCAAAAAGATATGTCACTTGAAGTGCAAAAAGTTGTGATCATTGAAGCTCCAAGTTCATTACAAATATGGAAGAGAATTCAACAACCGATGGAGTTTTCCATCATTAAGAAACCAACGCCCATTAAACATCCACATGGGTTGATATTTCTATTCATCTTGACAATAGTTTTTCCTTTACATGTTTTGATTTATTTTGCAGTAATTCAATTCATGTATATGGTATTATCTTATCAATTTGTGATGGCATGGTCATTCGAGAATGCCTATGGAAGAGATGAAAGATCAAGGATGATTCCAACCATAAAACTGTAGAATTTTTCTTTGATTTGCAGAACAATCTAAAAGGCACAATTTGTCCAATGGAAGAACCAAGAGACATGATCCATGGAAGTTTAAAAGACTTATATTTTTAGTTTCCAAAGGATGTGACTATTTAATCAAAGGACATGACCTTTGGAGTACAAAAGAATGTGTCTTTTGGAGTGCCAAAAGTTATGATTGTTCAAAGCAACATATCTTGTGATTCAAAAGACATAACTCTTGGTCATCCTAAAGATATGAAAAGGGAGTGTATCTTTAACTTACTAATGATTAATACTTCCCTTACTTATGAAAGTCTTCTTTCTTTTCAGGACAAGGAGGTTCAAAGTACTTATTCAAGATTTATGACCTTTCATAGATCGTTTCAAAAGGAAATGTCTTGAACAATTTGCTATTGAATGGATACGTTTTGAAGTCAAATCAGCAAAATTTGAATGGAAAGACACTAAGGAGAAGTTACCTTACGATTTGAGGAGAAATCGCCTAAAAGAAGGGGAGGATGATGTGATCATCTCTAGCACTAACTTTCTTCATAACACACTCACATCATTGAAAATTCATCATGCTCAATATATGGGAGTTATACCTTACTTTATATTATATTTACTCATTTATGCACTATATATTATTATGAGCATACATTTGCATCTTAAACTATGCTTGAATAATCACATGTTATCATTCAATTGCAACTATATGATTTTCATGCATAACATATGTTTTCACATCTTTACTTAGCTTTATATTATGTTTACATATGTTTTAGATTCATTTATTATGTTTGCATATCATTTAGATATCATGGAAGCATGAATTCATTCATTCATTAACTCATGTCATGTTATTCTAGCTCATGTTATGTTTACATTAGCTCACTAGCTTTAAATCCATGTTTCTTTAGCTCATTTGTAGGCATGCATCTATTTTCTAGCTCATATATGTTTTCTTAAAGCTCATGAACGGCCTATGCCTTTTATCTAGCTTATATACATGTTATCTTAGCTTCTAGAAGATCATTCATAGCTCATATCACTCAAACACCTCACGACAACATGCATTTTACCTTAAATGAGCTCACACATTGCTTACTTGGTTTGTTTGTTAATTTCTATAGGTGAAACACAAAGCAAGGCATATTATGGTAGCTTGGTTAGCTAAAAGGATAAGCATAGCAGCTCACACTAGCTCATGAACGTTATGGCAGCTCATTTCATCACTTAAAGAGCTTCAACTTAGTTGGAGGAGCTAGCATGTAGCTAAACCTAGTTGGAGGAGACCTTTGGACTAAATTGTTGAAAAGTGGACTAAAGGTAGCTGGGAGTAGCTGAGGAGCTGAGAAGACCAAAGCTAACTAGCTTGAGTTCATCAAGCTATAACTCACCTAGTTAGCTACCAAAACACTCACCTAGCTTCCCTTGAAGCTAGTTCATCTCTAGGCTGCCCATGGACTTCAAGACATCATCCTATGATTGAAACCTCACCAATGCCTTGCAAGAAGACCCATGTGCGTTCAAGTAGGCTGCCATGTGCATCATTCAAGCATGTGCACTCCATGTGACATCAAATAGGCGCCAAAACACCAAGGGATGCTTCCTATTCGGCCAAAGACTGCTTTCTTTCCATTTTGGCACGCAAATGACTTCCAACAGCTTTCAAATCATCCTTAGGGCCGAACCAACACATAACCATTCGGCCAAGAGCATGTATTTTCATTTAAATCATGTATTTTCATAAACAAATCATGTATTTTCAAAGGGGTTTCAACCTTGACTGAACCATTATATACCTATTTGGCCTAAACCCTTTGAAAAACTATAAATAGGCTAGTGCATTTCATTTGTAATCATCTCATCTCTTATATAAAATATACTCTTGTGAGTTATTTCTCTTCAAAGTTCTTTATGAACTTTATCGATTAAACAAGTATAGTTCCTATACTTGTGGCGTCATTCCTTCCATCTTGATTCCTAAATTCCTAGATTGATATCTAGTGGGTTGAAGACACTATCACCACCCATCAAGCAAGTTTGTGAAGACCGGGATTGTGCTTCATAGCATAGTTTCCTCTTTGGTGTGTTTGAGATACAACATCACCACCATTGCCATTTCATCATCAACATCATCCATCTCTTCCATCAATTTCGCAGCCATCTCTATCATTTCTTTATTTCATTTCATTCTTATTCTTTTATTTCAATACTTATATTATTATTCCCTTTATTAACTCCATCATTAATCATATTTCCTTTCTTATTTTGTGCAGCCCAAGCTTATAAATTCAAGGACATCAGTACTTGTCAATCCTAGATCGGGACACAATAAGGCTATCTACTCTCTTCTCCCAAAGCGTGTAGATCACCTTATATCAAGTGGTATCAGAGCATAGTTGGATTGACAACAAAAGTGTCATTGGCGTGCAAAGAAAAAGAAAAACAGAAGAAAAGACTCCTTCGTCAAAATTGGAGTGCAAAAAGAAAGAAAAGACAAAAAGAAAAAAAATCAGAATAGAAGAAAAGAAAAAGAAGAATTTCAAAAAGAAGTAATGCCAAGGAAAGTGTGTTCTACCATTGCAAGTACATCAAAGAGGCCATCTACACTAAGAGAAGATAACCTTATTGTTTCTTGAGAAAAGTTGCAGTAAGTGTTGTTTCTTGAATTGTAAGTTACATATTCTTTTTTTATACTTTCATTTTCCTTGTCTTCAACCATTTCCTTCTTTTAATACCTTGAATCCTTTCTTCTACCTATCCATATTTTCTATTCCTTTTCTACCCTAACCTATTTATAGCCGACGCACACAAGGAAAGAATTAACTTGTTATAATCTTGAGTAAGTTCTTCAAATAACTTAGCAAGAGAGATCGAGTGGAAAAAGGCTAATTGAGTGAGTGAGATTAGAAGGGGAATTGTCAAAAGCCAAGTCATATTCCCGAGAGTAAACACGAGTGTTGAGTGGAGTGATCTGATCTTTTCTTTGGAGTGAAGATTGTGAGGCTTTGTTAGTGTGCTGGTAAGGTTTTATTTTTCTTTATTTTATACTAATAATGTCTTGTGATCTTCCATCTTTCCAAACATTAGAGGACGAACAACAAAAGGCAAACACCTTTCACACTCGTTGCCATGTAGATGGTAAAGTGTGTCTTGTAGATATTGACGGAGGAAGTTGTGCAAATCTTGCAAGCACATACATGGTCACGAGGTTGGGACTTACAACATTCAAACATCCCAGCTCATATGTTTTGCAAGGATTAAATGAAGATGAAGAGTTAGAAGTCACAAATAAAGTTATCATCCCGTTTTCAATTAGCAAATACTAAGATGAAGTTCTTTGTGATGTTGTACCAATGGATGCTGGACATATACTTTTGGGAAGGCCGTGGCAATTCGACAAACGAGCAATACATGACGGGTTTACAAACAGATATGCTATAACCCATAATGGCAAGAAATTCACTTTGAATCCACTTTCTCCTAGTCAAGTGAATGAAGACCAGCACCATTTGAAGAAAAGAATGGAATCATTCAAAAATATTGAAAATGATGAGAATCAAAGAGTGGATGAAGAAGACGTTATAGTTGAAAATAAGAGAGTTGAAAGTGATGAATTTGGAGATAAAGAGGAGAATGAAGAACATATTTTAACAAACCTTACTCTTTCATCTATTCTTTATATTGTTTTGCAGGTTAATCCAAGAGACATATCACTTCGAGTTGATGATTCAAGAAACATGTCTTTTGAAGAACCAATAGGTGTGACCTTTGGTGTTCCACAAGACATGTCCTTTGACGTTCCAACAGTTATGCCACTTGAAGTTCAAAAAGATATGTCACTTGAAGTGCCAAAAGTTGTGATCATTGAAGCTCCAAGTTCATTACAAATATGGAAGAGAATGCAGCAACCGATGGAGTTTTCCGTCATTAAGAAACCAACTCCCATTAAACAACCACCTGGGTTGATATTTCTATTCATCTTGACAATAGTTTTTCCTTTACATGCTTTGATTTATTTTGCAGTAATTCAATTCATGTATATGGTATTATCTTATCAATTTGTGATGGCATGGTCATTCGAGAATGCCTATGGAAGAGATGAAAGATTAAGGATGATTCCAACCATGAAATTGTAGAATTTTTCTTTGATTTGCAGAATAATCTAAAAGGCACAATTTGTCCAATGGAGGAACCAAGAGACATGATCCATGGAAGGTAAAAAGACTTATATTTTTAGTTGCCAAAGGATGTGACTCTTTAATCAAAGGACATGACCTTTGGAGTACAAAAGAATGTGTCTTTTGGAGCGCCAAAAGTTATTATTGTTCAAAGCAACATATCTTGTGATTCAAAAGACATAACTCTTGGCCATCCAAAAGATATGAAAAGGGAGTATATCTTTAATTTACTAATGATTAATACTTCCCTTACTTATGAAAGTCTTCTTTCTTTTCAGGACAAGGAGGTTCAAAGTACTTATACAAGATTCATGACCTTTCATAGATCGTTTCAAAAGGAAATGTCTTGAACAATTTGCTATTGAATGGATACGTTTTGAAGTCAAATCAGCAAAATTTGAATGGAAAGACACTAAGGAGAAGTTACCTTGCGATTTGAGGACAAATCGCCTAAAAGAAGGGTAGGATGATGTGATCATGTCTAGCACCAACTTTCTTCATAACACACTCACATCATTGAAAATTCATCATGCTCAATATAAGGGAGTTATACCTTACTTTATATTATATTTACTCATTTATGCACTATATATTATTATGAGCATACATTTGCATCTTAAACTATGCTTGAATAATCATATGTTATCATTCAATTGCAACTATATGATTTTCATGCATAACATATGTTTTCACATCTTTACTTAGCTTTATATTATGTTTACATATGTTTTAGATTCATTTATTATGTTTGCATATCATTTAGATATCATGGAAGCATGAATTCATTCATTCATTAACTCATGTCATGTTATTCTAGCTCATGTTATGTTTACATTAGCTCACTAGCTTTAAATCCATGTTTCTTTAGCTCATTTACAGGCATGCATCTATTTTCTAGCTCATATATGTTTTCTTAAAGCTCATGAACGTCCTATGCCTTTTATATAGCTAATATATACATGTTATCTTAGCTTCTAGATGATCATTCATAGCTCATATCACTCAAACACCTCACGACAATATGCATTTTACCTTAAATGAGCTCACACATTGCCTACATGGTTTGTTTGTTAATTCCTATAGGTGAAACACAAAGCAAGGCATATTATGGTAGCTTGGTTAGCTAAAAGGATAAGCATAGCAGCTCACACTAGCTCATGAACGTTATGGCAGCTCATTTCATCACTTAAAGAGCTTCAACTTAGTTGGAGGAGCTAGCATGTAGCTAATCCTAGTTGGAGGAGAGCTTTGGACTAAATTGTTGAAAAGTGGACTAAAGGTAGCTGGGAGTAGCTGAGGAGCTGAGAAGACCAAAGCTAACTAGCTTGAGTTCATAAAGCTATAACTCACCTAGTTAGCTACCAAGACACTCACCTAGCTTAACTTGAAGCTAGTTCATCTCTAGGCTGCCCATGGACTTCAAGACATCATCCTATGATTGCAACCTCACCAAGGCCTTGCAAGAAGACCCATGTGCATCTTTCAAGCATGTGCACTCCATGTGTCATCAAATAGGCGCCAAAACACCAAGGGATGCTTCCTATTCGGCCAAAGATTCCTTCCTCTCCATTTTGGCGCCCAAATGACTTCCAAAAGCATTCCAATCATCCTTAGGGCCAAACCAACACTTAACCATTCGGCCAAGAGCATGTATGTTCATTTAAATCATGTATTTTCATCAAAAATCATGTATTTTCAAAGGGGTTTCAACCTTGGCTAAACCATCATATACCTATTCGGCCTAAACCCTTTGAAAAACTATAAATAGGCTAGTGCATTTCATTTG
The DNA here is from genome assembly GCF_006381635.1 of Hibiscus syriacus. Lineage (NCBI taxonomy): Eukaryota > Viridiplantae > Streptophyta > Magnoliopsida > Malvales > Malvaceae > Hibiscus > Hibiscus syriacus. The sequence continues at coordinate 104,787 of NW_024063234.1, read as the reverse complement.
TAATCATCTCATCTCTTATATAAAATATACTCTTGTGAGTTATTTCTCTTCAAAGTTCTTTGTGAACTTTATCGATTGAATGGATATATTGAACAAGTTACTATTGAATGGATATATTTAGAATACAAATCAACAACGATTGAAGGGGTGTACAATTTGGAGAAGTCACATTTTGATTTGAGGACAAATCGCATAAAAGAAGGGGATGATGTGATCCTGTCTAGCACCAACTTTCTGCATTACATACTCACATCATTAAAAATCCATCAAGCTCAATATAAGGGAGTTCTACCTTACTTTATATTATATTTACTCATTTATGCACTATATATTATTATGAGCATACATTTTCATATTAGACTATGCTTGAATTATCATAACATGTGCATTCATTCATTATGTCCTATGGTTTGCATCATTGATTGATATTCATGCATATAATCTATAGTTATAATAATAATATTCATTCATTAGCATATGATGCATGAGTTATTATTATAACCTATAGTTCACATCTTTATAATATGCACATTCTTATTACTTTATAATAATTCATATACTTAGCTTATATTATGCTTTCTTTTGTAGGTACATGTTCGGCCACATGTTGGGAGCTGATTTAAAGCTAGCATGGGAGTTAATGAGCTAGGAAAACTTCCATAAGATGATTCGGGAGATCATGAAGAAAAAATGATGAAAAGTTGTCAGCTGACCTCCGAGCTCATAGCTAACTTGAGCTGGACTTTTAAGCTAGCTAGAGACCTCATTTCAGCTGGAGAGTTACACCGTCATCTTCACTGCACAGAACACTTCAAATATGGTCTATGTCAATTTTTGTGGATTCGTACCTTTTCGCGAATAGTTGTCATTCCAAAAGGTGCCTTTTCACAAGGAGCTGACCTATGACTCATCTTCATATAATTCATCTATGGCCAGCTCATCTTCAGCTCAAACACTTGTAAAGTAGCTCAAATGATGAAAGGTTACCTTCCACATAATGTGACCTTTCATGACAAGTTGCTGCCCATTGAAGGACATGACACCTAGATGCATGTTGGAAGCCAAGTCACGCCTAGTTGCTGTCATATTCATTCCATGGACTTCTACACCATCCATGTGAGTGCCACATGACCAGCCACCCATGTGCTTTGCATGTGAATGAAATAGGCGCCAAAATGAAGAGGCTTCTCTCTATTCGGCCTAAACATCATCATGCTTCAAGTTGGCGCCAAGATGAAGAGATATGGGAACCATTCGACCAAAGACATCTCCCCTCATCCAAGCATCATTTATTTTCGTTTTAAGACATGTACTTTGCCGAAAACGCATGTATTTATTCGGCCAAGCCTTTACAAATCTATAAATAGGCTTTGGCATTCATTTGTAAACTAGACCCTTTGATATTAAAAATCCTTTGTGAGATTATTCTCTCTTCAAGTTCTTTTTAGAACTATATCGATTAAGCAAGCCTTTCTAAAGCTTGTGGCGTCATTCCTTCACCTTGATACTTCTGGTTCCTATCTCCTATAGATAGAGGGTCAAAGTCCTTAATACCATCCCTTATAACGACTCATAAGAAACGGGTCTTTGCTCCTTTATAGCATTGGTTCCTTCTTAGTCTTATAAGATACTATCTATTCATTACCACCTTCCATCATCACTATCACGTTAACTCCATTCCATTAATATTTCCATCACCATTATCCATATCCCTTCACACCCATATAATCATCCTTCATCATCAACAAGGCATTCGTCCATTTACCACCATTGGAGGCCGAATCCATCATAACTTGAAGGATCATTCTACAACACTTCCGCAGCCCTTCTTTGATAATTATTCTATCCATTTCAATTCTTCCATTTCCTTTCTTAATTATTCTTTTACTTAACCAATTATTCTTCTTTTGTGCAGATTACTTTTCAATTCAAGGCGTAGCATTTGGTGTCTCTCCTAGATCGGGAAACAACAAGGTTGCCAACTTCTCCATTATTGTAGAAGCCTGGTTAACCTTACATCAAGCGGTAATCAGAGCTTTGTTGGATTGACAATCAAGTGCTGCAATAAAAAGCAACAAAAAGAAGAAAAAGAAAAAGAAAAAGAAAAGACTCCTACAACAAAATTGGAGTGCAAAAGAAAGAAAAAAAGAAAATCAAAAGCAAAGAAAAAAAGTGAAGAAAGTTGCAAATACACTCAAAGAGAAGCATATTACAATCTGCCCCAACAACCAACTTGACGGTTGTATCCTTGTTGTTTTTTATGAAGGAAGATAGTAAGTGTTGCAACTTGAGTTCTAAGTTATCTTCACTTTCTTACTATTTCATTTCATTTCCTTTTCTTTCATCTTTTCTTATTTCATTACTTTATCCTTTTCTTAACCTTTTCTATCTTACCTTTACCATAACCATTTCTTTACCCTAACCATATTGTTTTAAGCCGACGCACAAACTAAGAAACTCGCTCAATCTTGACTTAGTTCTTTAAAGGACCCACAAGAGAGAATTGAGCGGTAAAAGGAAAACGAGAGGGTGAGATCAGAAGGGGGATCAGAAAAAGCCAAGAACATATCTCCGAGTGCAAACACGAGTACGAGTGGAGTGAAGCCTTAAATATCTTTGGAGTGACCAAGTGAGGCATTTGTGAGTGTGCTGGTAAGGTTTTAATTTTTTTTTATTTTTATACTAACAATATCTTGTGATCTTCCATCTTTCCAAACATTGGAGGATGAACAACAAAGAACAAACACATTTCACACTCGTTGCCATGTAAATGGTAAAGTGTGTCTTGTAGCTATTGATGGAGGAAGTTGTACAAACATTGCAAGCACATACATGGTCAAGAAATTGGGACTTACAACATTCAAACATCCTAGCCCATATGTTTTGCAAGGATTAAATGAAGATGAAGAGTTCGAAGTCATAGAGCAAGTACTTGTGCCCTTTTCAATTGGGAGATATGAAGATGAAGTCTTTTGTGATGTTGCTTCCATAAATTCAAGCCATCTTCTTTTCGGTCGACCTTGGTAGTTTGATAAACGAGCATTGTATGATGGATTTACAAATCGATATTCATTCTACCACAATATAAGAAAAATCATCATGACTCCATTATCCTCTAGCCGGGTAAATGAAGATCAAAACATCTTGAGGGAACGCATTAAAACAATGAAGGAGCAACTTGAAGAAGAACGTTTGGAAGAAAGTTGTAGTGAAGGAATGCAATTTGAAATTGAACAAAACGTTGAAAATGATGAAAATCAGAGAGTGGATGAAGAACACATTTGAATTAAAAATGAGGGGAATGAGATTGGAGTAGAAAATGAGACTTTTGAACAAATTTTATATAATTGTACTCCTCCTATTTTTCCTTATGTTTTGCAGGGAAATTCAAAAGACATATCTTTTCGAGGAGACGATTCAAGAATCATGGCTTTTGGAGGACTAAAAGATGTGACTTTTGAAGAACCAATAGTCATGAGTTTTGGTGAATCACAAAACATGTCTTTTGATATTTCAAAGGTTATGCCATTTGAAGTTCCAAAAGAAGCATTCCTTGAAGTGCCAAGAGTTGTGTTCCTTCACATTCCAAGTGCATTGTCAACAATGAAAAGAATTCAGCAACCAACTCCCATTAAACATCCACCCTGGTTTGATATGTCCATTCATCTTGTCAATAGTTTTTCATTTACTTATTTTGATTCATTTTGCAGCAATTCGATTCATGTATGTGGCATTATTTTATCAATTTATGATGGCAAGGACAATTTAAAGAACATAATTTTTCAAGGAAAGGAGCCAAAGGACATGACTCTTCAAGAATCTAAGGCTGTGACTCTTCAATCAAATGACATGATCTTTGTAGGACCAAAGAATGTGTCTTTTAGAATGCCAAAAGTTATGAACGTTCAAAGCAACATCTCTTTCGATTCAAAAGGCATCACTCTTGGTCATCCAAAAGATGTGAACAAGGAGTATACTTTAAACCTAACAATGATTCATAATTCCCTTACTTATGAAAGTTTTCTTTCTTTTCAGGACAAGGAGGTTCAAGATACTTATTCAAGGTTCATGACTTTTCACAAGGATCCTTTCATAGATCTTTTCAAAAGGGAATGTCTTGAACAAGTTACTATTGAATGGATATATTTAGAATACAAATCAACAACGATTGAAGGGGTGTACAATTTGGAGAAGTCACATTTTGATTTGAGGACAAATCGCATAAAAGAAGGGGAGGATGATGTGATCCTGTCTAGCACCAACTTTCTGCATTACATACTCACATTATTAAAAATCCATCAAGCTCAATATAAGGGAGTTCTACCTTACTTTATATTATATTTACTCATTTATGCACTATATATTATTATGAGCATACATTTTCATATTAGACTATGCTTGAATTATCATAACATGTGCATTCATTCATTATGTCCTATGGTTTGCATCATTGATTGATATTCATGCATATAATCTATAGTTATAATAATAATATTCATTCATTAGCATATGATGCATGAGTTATTATTATAACCTATAGTTCACAACTTTATAATATGCACATTCTTATTACTTTATAATAATTCATATACTTAGCTTATATTATACTTTCTTTTGTAGGTACATGTTCAGCCACATGTTCGGAGCTGATTTAAAGCTAGCATGGGAGTTAATGAGCTAGGAAAACTTCCATAAGATGATTCGGGAGATCATGAAGAACAAATGATGAAAAGTTGTCAGTTGACCTCCGAGCTCATAGCTCACTTGAGCTGGACTTTTGAGCTAGCTAGAGACCTCATTTCAGCTGGAGAGTTACACCGTCATCTTCACCACACATAACACATGTCAATTTTTGTGGACTCGTACCTTTTCGCGAATACTTGTCATTCCAAAAGGTGCCTTTTCACAAGGAGCTGACCTATGACTCATCTTCATATAATTCATCTATGGCCAGCTCATCTTCAGCTCAAACACTTGTAAAGTAGCTCAAATGATGAAAGGTTACCTTCCACATAATGTGACCTTTCATGACAAGTTGCTGCCCATTGAAGGACATGACACCTAGATGCATGTTGGAAGCCAAGTCACGCCTAGTTGCTGTCATATTCATTCCATGGACTTCTACACCATCAATGTGAGTGACACATGACCAGCCACCCATGTGCTTTGCATGTGAATGAAATAGGCGCCAAAATGAAGAGGCTTCTCTCTATTCGGCCTAAAATCATCATGCTTCAAGTTGGCGCCAAGATGAAGAGATATGGGAACCATTCGGCCAAAGACATCTCCCCTCATCCAAGCATCATTTATTTTCGTTTTAAGACATGTACTTTGCCGAAAAGGCATGTATTTATTCGGCCAAGCCTTTACAAATCTATAAATAGGCTTTGGCATTCATTTGTAAACTAGACCCTTTGATATTAAAAATCCTTTGTGAGATTATTCTCTCTTCAAGTTCTTTTTAGAACTATATCGATTAAGCAAGCCTTTCTAAAGCTTGTGGCGTCATTCCTTCACCTTGATACTTCTGGTTCCTATCTCCTATAGATAGAGGGTCAAAGTCCTTAATACCATCCCTTATAACGACTCATAAGAAACGGATCTTTGCTCCTTTATAGCATTGGTTCCTTCTTAGTCTTATAAGATACTATCTATTCATTACCACCTTCCATCATCACTATCACGTCAACTCCATTCCATTAATATTTCCATCACCATTATCCATATCCCTTCACACCCATATAATCATCCTTCATCATCAACAAGGCATTCGTCCATTTACCACCATTGGAGGCCGAATCCATCATAACTTGAAGGATCATTCTACAACACTTCCGTAACCCTTCTTTGATAACTATTCTATCCATTTCAATTCTTTCCATTTCCTTTCTTAATTATTCTTTTACTTAACCAATTATTCTTCTTTTGTGCAGATTACTTTTCAATTCAACGCGTAGCATTTGGTGTCTCTCCTAGATCGGGAAACAACAAGGTTGCCAACTTCTCCATTATTGAAGAAGCCTGGTTAACCTTACATCAATAGCTCACATTACCATATTCTTACATGGCAGCAAGGTATTTAGCTCATAACAGCTCAATACCATGGACTTACCTTGTTTCCTTGCACATATACGTACATTGAAGTGTGATGCATGATGAGGTAGCTTGGTGAATGATTTGGACGTCCTATGCAGCTCACAAACAGCTCACAAAGTACAAGGCAACTCATGGAATAGTAAGGAAAGCTCAATTCAGCTGGAGGAGCTCAAGGCTAGCTAAACTCAGCTAGTTGAACTATTTGAAGCTGAGTTGTCAAAAATGATGTCAATTGTAGCTGAATATAGTTGAACGTGCTGTTATGAAGCTCACAAGGATTCGGCTAAGAAGCTTGTTCACAAACAGCCCATGCTTGCTAGTTAAGCTCCACACTCAAGCTAGCTTGGAAAGAGACACATGCACGCCCATGATGGAGCACATGACCAGCCATCATTCAATGCACAAGGCTGCACCACAAGGTTCCCTAGAACACCCATGTGAATGCCATATGACCAGTCCCCATGTGCCTTGCATGTGAACTCATTTAGGCGCCAAGATGAAGAGCCTTCTCTCTATTCGACCATGCATAATCTCCCATCCAATTTGGTGCCAACATGAAGGGACTCTAGATCTATTCGGCCAAGGGTTATCACCCTCCATTTAAACTGAAACATCATCTCTATTTTTGTAATTAATTATGTCACTATAGGAAGGTACAAGGTTGGTCGAATCCCCTTGTAACCATTCGGCCATGCCTCTCCATTTCTTATAAATAGGAAAGCATAATTCATTTGTAATCAGACTATTTTTTATTAATATAAGTGAAATTATTCTCTTCCTTAAGTCCTGGTGACTTTTATCGACTTATCAAGTATTTTTAATACTTGTGGCGTCAACCCCTTTCTTTTTCACCTTGATACTTCAGGTTCCTAGTTCATATAACTAGTGGGTCAAAGTACTTAATACCACCCCTTGAAGAAGCAATATAAAGTCTGGGTCCTCTCTCTCTATAGCATTGGTTCTTCTTTGAGTCTTCTTTAAGATACTATCCTCATAACCATCCCTTTGTTCCATAAGCCATAACCATAGCCATATCAACCATCTTGTGCTTCCATCTCTCATTTTAAACAGCCCACCTATTCACCATACGTCTACCACCCTTAACCCTCTCTTTTGGAGCCATTCACTTGTACATGTTGTTTTACTTCCTTCCTAGATCCACAATCAATTGTTAAGGTACAAGTGCCGTACATCAGGATGTGATGTGATCCAATTCAACATCAAAAATGGACTTGCATCTCCAACCTTTCTCAAAAATCAAAGGGTGATTTTCTTTAACTTAATCTTTCTTTATACCATAGTTATGAAAATAACTTACATACATTATATTTATAGTTATGATGATGATATTATGAATGTATGAAGTTATTATTATGAACCACATATTTACATGATTATATCTTATATTATTTAGCTTATTATATGCTTTCTTTTGTAGGTACATGTTCGACCACATCATTGGAGCTGATTTAAAGCTAGCATTGGAGTCATTGAGCTAAGGAAACTTGACTACGACAACTCTAGGATAGCTCAAGGACATTTTGAGACAAAGTTATCAGCTGACTTCTGAGCTCATAGCTCACTTGACCTAGACTTTGGAGCTAGATATAGACCTCTTTTCAGCTGGAGAGTTATGCCATCATCTTCACCACATAGAGCACTACAAATATGGTCTAGGTTAAATTTTGTGAATTTGTACCTTTTCACGAAGAGTTGCCAATCCGAGTAGTGTCCTTTCACAAGGAGCTGTCCTAAGACTCATCGTCATGCATTTCATCTATGGCCAGCTAATCTTCAACTCAAACACATGGGAAATAGCTCAAATGATGAAAGGTTGCTTCACACAAATATGCCCTTTCATAATTAGTTGCTGCCCAATTGATGACATGTCATTTAGACACATGTTTGATGCCAAATCACGCCTAACTTGCTGCTCATCTTCACGCCATGAAGGAGTCCACACCATAAGCATTCTACACCATCCATGTGAGTGCCTCATGACCAGCCTATACATGTGCCAAACATGTGGGTAAAATGGGCGCCAAAGTGAAGAGGTTTCTTCCTATTCGGCCAAACCAAGGCATTGCTTCAAAGTTAGCGCCAAGATGAACCATAAGAAGACCATTCGGCCAAGGACATTTCCTTTCATTCAAGCATCATGCATTTTCAATTTAAATCATGTACTTTGCCGAAAAGGCATGCATCTATTCGGCCAAGCCTATACAAATCTATAAATAGGCTTTGGCATTTCATTTGTAACTAAACCCTTTGATAATATAAAAACTCTTTGTGAGATAATTCTCTCTTCAAGTTCTTTTTAGAACTATATCGATTAAGCAAGCTTTCATAGTTTGTGACGTCAAACCCCTTTCCTTGATACTTCTGGTTCCTAGTTCCTATAACTAGTGGGTCAAAGTCCTTGCTACCATCCCTTATAATGACTTATAAGAAACGGGTCTTTGCCCTTTATAGCATTAGTTCCTTCTTAGTTTTATAAGATACTATCTTTCCATCACCATAGTCCACCGTCTTCACACCAACTCTACCACCAATCCATTACCATCTTCATCACCATTGAAGCATCCTTCCTTCATCATTAAAGGCATACTTCCAGTAACATCATTTGGAGGCCAAATTCATCAACTCTTGAAGGATTCTTCTATAAAACTTTTACAACCTACTTTGATATCATTTCTTTCCATTTCCTTTCTTATCATTTCCATTCTTCTTCCATTTCTTATTTCATATTTCCATTTTAATCATTTCTTTCTTTTAATTTTGCAGATTATTGATCAATTTAAAGTGTAGCATTTGGTGTCTCTCCTAGATCGGGAAACAACAAGGTTGCCAACTTCTCCATTATTGAAGAAGCCTGGTTAGCCTTACATCAAGCGGTAATCAGAGCTTTGGTGGATTGACATTCAAGTGATGCAACAAAAGCAACAAAAATAGAAAAAGAAAGAAGAAGAAAAAAACAAAAATAAAAGAAAAAGACTCCTACATCAAATTTAAAATTTGGAGTACAAAAGAAAGAAAAGAAAAGAAGAAAATTCAAAGCAAAAGAAAAAGTGAAGCAAGTTGCAAATTACACTCAAAGAGAAGCATATTACAATCTGCCCAACATCAAACTTGAAGGAGGTATCCTTGTTGTTTCTTGTAAAGGAAGATAGTAAGTGTTGCAACTTGAGTTGTAAGTTATCTTCATTTTCTTACTATTTCATTTCTTTATTCTTTCATATTTTCTTACATCATTACCATATCTTTTTCTTAACCTTTCTACCCTATCATAACCATTTCTATCCCTAACCATTTCTAAACTAACGCACAAACTAAAGAGACTTGCTGATGTAAGGCACTTGTACCTTAACAATTGATTGTGGATCTAAGAAGAAAGCAAAACAACCTACACAAGTGAATGGCTCAAAAAGAGATGGTTAAGGGTGGTAAACGTATGGGTGAATAGGTGGGCTATTTAAATGAGAGATGGAAGCGGAAGATGATTGAAATAGCTATGGGTTATGGCTATGAAACAAAGGGATGGTAGTGAGGATAGTATCTTGAAGAAGTCTCAAAGAAGAACCAACGCTATAGAGAGCAAAGACCCAGACTTTATATTGCTTCTTCAAGGGGTGGTATTAAGGACTTTGACCCACTAGTTATAAGAACTAGGAACCAGAAGTATCAAGGTGAAAAGAAAGGGGTTGACGCCACAAGTATAAAATACTTGATAAGTCAATAAAAGTCACCAGGACTTAAGGAAGAGAATAATCTCACTTATATTAATCAAAAAGGTCTGAGTACAATTGAGATATGCTTTCCTATTTATAGTAAATGGAGGGGCATGGCCGAATAGAGACATAATGATTCGACCAGCCCATGTATCTCCCTATAAAGACGTAATTTAAATGTTAAAAGAGATGATGGTTCAGCCCTTAATGGAGGGAAATGATCCTTGGCCGAATAACACTTGTATCCCTTCAAATTGGCGCCAAATGGGAGAGGAGATGATGCTTGGCCGAATGGTTAAATGGCTCTTCATCTTGGCGCCTAAATGAGATCATATGCACGACACATGGGGGCTGGTCATATGGCACGCACATGGGTGTTCTAGGGAGCCTTGTGGTGCATCCTTGTGCATGGGATGATGCCTGGTCATGTTCTTGGGTGTGTATGTGTCTCCTCCAAGCTAGCTTGAGTTGTGGAGCTAGCTAGCAAACATGGGCTGTTTGTGAACAAGCTTCCTAGCTAAGTCCTTGTGAGCTCCTTAACATTATGTTCAACTACATTCAGCTACCTTTGACATCACTTTTGGCAACTCAGCTCCAAATAGTCCAACTAGCTAAGTTTAGCTAGCCTTAAGCTACTCCAGTTGAATCGAGCTTCCCTTGGTGTTCTATGAGCTACCTTTTACTTTGTAAGCTGTTTGTGAGCTGCATATGATGTCCAAATCATTCACCAAGCTACCTCAATGTTTATTATGCTCCAATGTCCTAAATGTGCAAGGAAACAAGGTAATTCCATGGTATTGAGCTAATATGAGCTAATTACCTTGCTGTCATGTTTGATTATGGTAATGTGAGCTAAGTTTGAATGTCATGAGCTAATTATATCATCTCCTAATATGTGTAAGGTAACGTATAAAGCCTAAGAGCTAATATGAATGCAAATGAACTAATTAAATGCATTATAAGTATGCTGCCTTGATGTATATGTTATAATCATGCATAATATAATTATATCGCTATCCTAACATGCTTAACATATTGAAATAACAATGTGTAAGATGTATTCATACTAATTTATTCTTTAACTTCATAACTAATATCCTTAGCATGATATGTAATATAATAGTATATATTATAAGGTTATTATAAAGTAAATGCATTAAAAGGATGTTCAAGAGTACTCCTTTTATAGTTGAAAACGTGCTTGTATCATCCCCCCTTCTTTAGGGCGATTTGTCCTCAAATCGAGTCCATTCTATCCTTGCATAGCTTCACGCCTCTTTGCTAAAAGAAAGTATCCTTTGAACGTTTGTGTTCTTCCATTATATACCCTTTTGTAAGATTTCCCTTTAGGCCTTTCTTTGGAATATGATTTACCAACAGGTACCTTTTGGGAATGATCTTTATCTAGGGATATCCCTTTTGAAAGTGACCTTTCACGTGAATTGTCCTGAAAAGTGAGGAGAGAAAAGGTTTCATATGAAAAGTGAGGAGAGAAAAGTGACCTTTTGTAGATTAAAATCATTGGAGAAGAGTTGTGAATTTAAGTCCCAAACATCACCACTTTTCGTAGGTGACCCTTCATTTTCCAGCATTGAACCATCATGTATCTCTATGAAGAAGTTTGGTTTCTTGTTTAGTTCCTCTTCATTTTTTGTCAGAGTTTTATCTTTGTTCCATGCTTGTACACTCTTTCGCATATGCAATTGATCCTGTTGTACTTCTTTTGGCGTTAAAGGCATCAAGGTCACCTTGCGTCCATCATGCTTAAAAGTGTATTGATTGTGAAAACAATCATGAATGGCCCTTTTGTCATACTGCCATGGTCTCCCAAGTAAGATGTGGCTAGCATGCATAGGGACAATGTCACAAAGCACCTCGTCCTTGTACCTGCCAACTGAGAAAGGAATTAGAACCTGTTTGGTAACATTTAACTCACCTCCTTCATTGAGCCATTGGAGTTTATATGGAGTAAGATGTTTTGACGTTGACAATCCAAGTTTTTCAACCATAAGAGTGCTGGCTACGTTTGTGCAACTTCCTCCATCGATGATCATTGTGCAAACCTTATCCTTGACATGGAATCTTGTATGAAAGATATTGATGTAAGGCGAATCTACACACTTTGATGAAAAGAGTAGATAGCCTTATTGTGTCATGATCTAGGATTGACAAGTACTGATGTCCTTGAATTTATAAGTTTGGGCTGCAAAATAAGATAAGAAAGGAATGATTAATAATGGAAATAAAGGGGATAATAATATAAGTAATGAAAATAAATAATAAGAATAAAATGAAATAAAGAAAGGATAGAGATGGCTACGAAATTAATGGAAGAGATGGATGATGGTGATGATGAAATGGCAATGGTGGTGATGTTGTATCTCAAACACGCCAAAGAGGAAACTATGCTATGAACCACAATCCCGATCTTCACAAACTTGCTTGAGGGGTGGTGATAGTGTCTTCAACCCACTAGATATCAATCTAGGAATTTTGGAATCAAAATTGAAGGAATGACGCCACAAGTATAGGAACTATACTTGTTTAATCGATAAAGTTCACAAAGAACTTTGAAGAGAAATAACTCACAAGAGTATATTTTATATAAGAGATGAGATGGGTACAAATGAAGGCAAACCACTCTATTTATAGGAAATGAGAGGGCTTGGTCGAATGGTTACAAGCTGTTTCGGCTAGATACATGTCTCTAGGAAAATACATAGTGCTTGAGATGAATGAATAAGTCCTTTGGGCTTGTGATGGTTCGGCTAACTCTTCATGAAAGGCCTTAATGATTCGGCTAAGGATGGGAAGACATCTCCCTTGGCCGAATGGGCATGCTTGTTCATCTTGGCGCCATTTTCTTCCCTTGGCCGAATGGTGGTGTGTCTCTTCATGTTTGGCGCCAAAGGCTCTCATGTGCATGGCATGTGATGTGGTCGTTTAGGCATGGATCCTTTAGCTCATATCTCTTGGTGATTTAAGCTTCCAATAGGCGTGATCTCTTCATCGACGTGTTCCTTACTGAAAAGGCATCTTTATGGGTAGCATCATTCATGAAAGGTCACAATGTTTGGAAAGGTAACCCTTCATGTTTGAGCTACTTTGGGTGTGAATGAGCTGGTGGTGAGCTAGCCTTAGATGACTTGTAACATGGTGAACGTTTGGGCAGCTCCTTGTGAAAAGGTACCTCTTGAGGTGGCAACTATTCGCGAAAAGGTACGATTTCACAAATTTTGACTTAGGACATATTTGAAGCGTCCTAAGTGGTGATGATGATGGTGCTATTCTTCAGCTGAAATGAGGTCATCTTGTAGCTCAAATCTTCAGCTCAATCCAGCTATGAGCTCACGAGACAACTTTTCACCAATTGTTCCTTGTGCTCTCCTAATCGATCCCATGTAAGTTTCCTTGTTGTTACATGCTCCATTTAGCTCTAATGCAGCTCCCAATTGTTGGTCGAATGTGCCTACATGCATAACATAAAGAAATAAACTAAGTATATAAGCTTATATAATGTGTATATTATAAGATTGTGACTATAGTATATGATAATAACTTGTATGTTATATATAAATGGATAACTTATTAACATAATAACTATAGGTATAATATATATATAAATATATATGAAAATAACTATCTTATAACATATGAAATAAGCATCTATAGGTATAAAGATAGAAAATTGCTTCCCTGGAGAGGTTGGAATAGCCATGGTAAATATGATACTGAATCGGATCACATCATCCTCCCCTTCTTTTAATCGATTTGTCCTCAAATCGAATGATCGTCTTTTCCTAGTGTTCTTCCATTCACTCTTTATAAAAAGGTTTATATCCGTTGAAAGACTGCTTTGGAAGTTCTTAACCTGAAAAGAAAGAAAACTTTCATTAGTAAAATGTGATCAAACATAACTAAAGTTAAGAAATACTTCCTGTAAATTGTATGTTCAAAGTTGATGTCTATTGAAGTCATTTTGCTTTGAATGTTTGCGCCCTTTTGCATTCCAAAAATCATGTCCCTTTGTTCTTCAATAGATGTTTGCATTGATTTGTGAAAGATGATGACTCTTGGAATGGTGATGTTCTCATAAGTCACGCCCCTTGGTTGAAAAATTGCTTCCCTTTGATTTTCATTAGGCATAACTCTTGATTCTTTAAGGATCACGTCCTTTGGATGAAGAATTACCACTCTTTGCTTTTCAAAAATCGTACCTTTTGTCTCTTGAAAGGTCACGTCATTTAATTTCCCAAATCGATGGATTGTGTCACTTGGATCTTCCTGCAAATCAAAGGAAATTCCTGCATTGTCAAAGTTAGAAAAATCTTCATTGACCTTGCGCCTTGTCAGTAAACATCTTTGTAACAAGCACTTAGATGTATAAGCACTTGTTTTTGGAATGTTTTCTTCCTGGATTAACTTCGATTTTCCTTTCCTCATGGACTCAACACTTTGTTTCATCTTGATTTGCTCAACTTGGACTTGTTTAGGCGTTAAGGGTGTTAGGATGATCTTCTTTCCTCCATGGTTGAATGAATATTGATTGGTAAAACAATCATGAATGGTCCTCCTATCATATTGCCATGGTCTTCCAAGGAGTAAATGGCTAGTATGCATAGGAACAACATCGCACATAACCTCGTCCTTGTACTTACCAATTGAAACAGGAACCATCACCTGTTTGTTGACATTAAGTTCACCTCGTTCATTGAGCCATTGTAGTTTGTAGGGATTTGGATGTTTCAACGTTTGCAATCCCAATTTCTCCACCATGATGGTACTGGCAACATTAGTACAACTCCCACCGTCTATAATCATGAAACACACCTTTTCATTCACATGGCATCGAGTATGAAAGATGTTTTCCCGTTGTGCGTCATCTTCTACTACTTGGGCATTCAGACTTCTTTTAACCACTAAGGCTTCACCTTCCACCGGAGCACTAATTTATGTTTCTTCCTCAACTTCTGTTGGTGGTGGTGGCACTTGTTATTCTTAATGGTCAGATTCGATCTCACCATTTCCATGTAGTAACATGGTGTTTTTGTTGGGACATTGTGTGGATATATGTCCCCTCCCAAGACATTTAAAGCAACATATGTCTCTTGATCGTTCAGGTATCTCTTTTCCTCGATTCTCCTTACCAATTTGGGAAGCATTTGATGATTCAACCTTCTCTTTGGTAGGAATAGGGGTAGACTTCCTCAAATTGTTATTTGGACTCCATCTTGAAGATGTAGGCACTGAAGTACGAGAGATAGGTCTTCTCCGTAGTTGCCTTTCTATTTTCATTGCCATTTGCACCATTTCATCAAGTTCTATGTAATGGTACAACTCTAGTGTGTTGGCAATCTCGGGATTGAGTCCAGCAAGAAATCGAGCCATGGTTGCTTCACGATCCTCCTCAATATTAACTCGGATCATTGCCACTTCCATTTCCTTATAATAATCCTCTACACTCCGTTGGCCTTGATTCAGGTTCTGTAATTTCTGAAACATATCCCGGTGATAATGAGTAGGAATAAAACGTTTACGCATGATATCTTTCATTTCGAGCCATGTTAAGATTGGTCTCTCTCCATTCCTCCTCCGGGTAATAGTAAGTTAATCCCACCATATCAAAGCATAATTAACAAACTCCATAGCTGCCAATCTTACTTTCTTGAGTTCAGAATAGTTATGGAAAACACATGTTCCACTTTGCTTTCCCATTCAAGATAGGCTTCTGGATCAGTCTTCCCTTGAAATTGAGGAATTTTGATTTTGATGTTGCTCATATTATCATCAACATTGGCACGCCTAGGTCCTTGTATCAATGCTGGTTCTTCTTCATCATAAGGATTTGGAATATCATCTTCTGGAAGAGGTTGTTACCTTCGAGGAGTATCATTGTTTCTGGTTTGTGATTGATCTTGTCTTTGGTCTAGTTTCTCATGGAGAGCATCAAATTCTGTTCGAAACGTTCTCATCATTTCTCCAATTAGTGCTTGCATTTGCAAATTGGGTTGACATGCGTTTCCTTTAGGACTTTGAGACATGGTTAGTAAATAAAACAAAAATAAACCTTACCAGGACACTCACAAAGTCTCACAATTTCACTCCAAAGAAAAGATAAGATCACTCCACTCAACACTCGTGTTTACTCTCGGGAATATATTTTTGGCTTTTAACAATTCCCCTTCTGATCTCACTCTCTCAATAGTCTTTTTCCACTCAATTTCTCTTACTAAGTCCTCTGAAGAACTTACTCAAGATTATAACAAGTTAATTCTTTCCTTGTGTGTCAGCTGCAAATAGGTTAGGGTAGAAAGAATAGAAGAAATGGAAAGGTAGAAGAAAGGTTTTAAGGTATTAAAAGAAAGAAATAGTTGAAGATAAGGAAAATGAAATTATGGAAAAGAAAGAGGTGACTTACAATTCAAGAAACAACACTTACTGCAACCTTTCTCAAGAAACAATAAGGTTATCTTCTCTTAGTGTAGATGGGCCTCTTTGATGTACTTTGCAATGGTAGAGGACTTTCCTTGGCTTTCTTTCTCTTTTTGAACTTCTCTTTTTCTTTTCTTTTCTTCTTTTCTTCTTTTCTGGTTTTTCTCTTCTTTTTTCACTCCAATTTGTTGAAGGAGTCTTTTTATCTTTTGAATTTCTTTTTTTTGCTTTGCACGCCAATGACACTTTTGTTGTCAATCCGACTATGCTCTGATTACCACTTGATGTAAGGCGAATCTACACACTTTGATGAAAAGAGTAGATAGCCTTATTGTGTCCCGATCTAGGATTGACAAGTACTGATGTCCTTGAATTTATAAGTTTGGGCTGCAAAATAAGATAAGAAATGAATGATTAATAATGGAAATAAAGGGGATAATAATATAAGTAATGAAAATAAACAATAAGAATAAAATGAAATAAAGAAAGGATAGAGATGGCTGCGGAATTTATGGAAGAGATGGATGATGGTGATGATGAAATGGCAATGGTGGTGATGTTGTATCTCAAACACGCCAAAGAGGAAACTATGCTATGAAGCACAATCCCAGTCTTCACAAACTTGCTTGAGGGGTGGTGATAGTGTCTTCAACCCACTAGATATCAATCTAGGAATTTTGGAATCAAAATGGAAGGAATGACGCCACAAGTATAGGAACTATACTTGTTTAATCGATAAAGTTCACAAAGAACTTTGAAGAGAAATAACTCACAAGAGTATATTTTATATAAGAGATGAGATGGGTACAAATGAAGGTAAGCCACTCTATTTATAGGAAATGAGAGGGCTTGGCCGAATGGTTACAAGTTGTTTCGGCTAGATACATGTCTCTAGGAAAATACATAATGCTAGAGATGAATGAATAAGTCCTTTGGGCTTGTGATGGTTCGGCTAACTCTTCATGAAAGGCCTTAATGATTCAGCTAAGGATGGGAAGACATCTCCCTTGGCCGAATGGGCATGCTTGTTCATCTTGGCACCATTTTCTTCCCTTGGCCGAATGGTGGTGTGTCTCTTCATGTTTGGCGCCAAAGGCTCTCATGTGCATGGCATGTGATGTGGCCGAATAGGCATGGATCCTTTAGCTCATATCTCTTGGTGATTTAAGCTTCCAATAGGTGTGATCTCTTCATCCACGTGTTCCTTATTGAAAAGGCATCTTCATGGGCAGCATCATTCATGAAAGGTCACAATGTTTGGAAAGGTAACCCTTCATGTTTGAGCTACTTTGGGTGTGAATGAGCTGGTAGTGAGCTGGCCTTAGATGACTTGTAACATGTTGAACGTTTGGGCAGCTCCTTGTGAAAAGGTACCTCTTGAGGTGGCAACTATTCGCGAAAAGGTACGATTTCACAAATTTTGACTTAGGACATATTTGAAGCGTCCTAAGTGGTGATGATGATGGTGTAATTCCCCAGCTGAAATGAGTTCATCTTGTAGCTTAAATATTCAGCTCAATCCAACTATGAGCTTACGGTCTCCAGACAACTTTTCACCAATTGTTCCTTGTGCTCTCCTAATCGATCCCATGTAAGTTTCCTTGCTGTTACATGCTCCAGCAGATCGCAAGTATTGGCCGAATGTGCCTACATGCATAACATAAAGAAATAAACTAAGTATATAAGCTTATATAATGTGTATATTATAAGATTGTGACTATAGTATATGATAATAACTTGTATCTTATATATAAATGGATAACTTATTATCATAATAACTATAGGTATAATATATATATATATATA
Organism: Hibiscus syriacus; assembly: GCF_006381635.1. Lineage (NCBI taxonomy): Eukaryota > Viridiplantae > Streptophyta > Magnoliopsida > Malvales > Malvaceae > Hibiscus > Hibiscus syriacus. The sequence goes on along the minus strand of NW_024063234.1, from coordinate 86,725 downwards.
TATGAAAATAACTATCTTATAACATATGAAATAAACATCTATAGGTATAAAGATAGAAAATTTCTTCCCTGGAGAGGTTGGAATAGCCATGGTAAATATGATGCTGAATTGGATCACATCAGATATTGTTTCTCTGAATATCATCTTGGGATGTTTTTGATTGTAGGCACCTCTTTGAAACAAGCATCTCACCATGATCTGCATTTTATTTCGTTTCTTCTTCTTGTATTGTTTCAGGTTCCTCGTCAAAAATAGGCTCATCAGAATCTGATACAATATCTCCATTGTCAAGCACCATCATGGTATTTCGGTTGGGACATTGACTAGCAACATGTCCTTTTCCAAAACACTTGAAACCTTTGATGTCTCTTGATCTCTCAAAAGTGTTGGTTTGCTTTTCTTTACCCTTGCTAGATTCGCCCACTTGTGTAGTTTTAGGTACCTCTGCACGATCCTTTGTTTGGACTGGAGTTTGCTTTCGGAAAGTAATAGGTTCTTGCTTCCATTTGGTGGCCGAATTTGGACTGCTCCTAGTGTAGGATTTCCTTTCGAGTTGTCTTTCAATTTTCATGGCCACATGCACCATTTCTTCAATCTCTACATAATGCTGAAGTTCAACAAGGTTAGCAATATCAAGATTTAGGCCATATAAGAATCTTGCCATTGTTGCTTCTCTATCTTCATCCACATTGGCTCGGATCATGGCAATCTCCATTTCTTTGAAATAATCTTCAATGTTCTTACTTCCTTGTTTCAAATTTTGTAATTTATGATAAAGATCTCGGTGATAGTGAGCATGAACAAACCTTTTCCTCATAATGGCCTTCATTTTATCCCATGTTGTGATGGGGCGTTCACCATTTCGTCTTCTTGAACTCACCAATTGGTCCCACCAAACGAAGGCATAGTCCACGTATTCCATAGCAGCAAGCCTAACCTTCTTTTGCTCCGTATAGTTTTGGAATTCAAAAATGTGTTCAATTTTGATTACCCAATCAAGATAGGCTTCTGGATCAGTTCGTCCTTGAAATGGAGGAATAGTCACTTTGATATTGCTGAAGTTGTCATTTTGATTTCGATGAACATCTCTCCTTGCTATGATGTTACTTCAGCCTCTTCCTCTTCTAAGTCTTCTTCCATTCTAGGGCGGTTTACTCTACGGTTGCCTAAAGATGCTTCTAATTGATCCATACGATATTGCAAAGGCTCCAATTCTAATTTCAACAATCTTGCCATTTCATGAATAATAGCTTTGTCTGTAAGTTAGGGGCTTCTCTTTCTGGGGATCATCTGAACTCTGAGACATGGTTAGTGAAATAAGAAAAGAATAAGATGTGTAAAAGACCTTACAGAATATACTCTCACAAAGCCTCACGAGTCACTCCAAGGAAACTTGATGTCACTCAATCCGCTCGTGTTTGCACTCTAGGACTTTAATGGCTTTTACTTGTCCTCTTCTGATCTCACACACGTTCCAGCCTTTTTCCTCTCAATTCTCTTGTCTCAAGTTCTAGAAAACTTTTACTCAAGAGTATATCGAGTAAATTTTACTTGTTTGGCGTCGGCTGCAAATGGGTTAGTAGGAATGGAAAGCAAAATAAAATTGAAAGGGTGGCTTAAAAAAATAGAAAGAAGAGAATAAAGGGGTTACTTACACAAGTCACTTTACAACCTTCTATCACCACAATCAATTTAAAAGGCTTACTTACATGGCTTGGTGATGAGAATTGTTGATGGGTGCTTCAACTTTCTTTCTTTTCTTTTCTTTTTTTTTCTTCCACTTTGAGTGCTTTGATTTACTTTGCTGGATTTTTCTTTATTTCTTTCACTTTGCACTTCACTTGCACTTCTTTTTGTATTTTGTTTTTGTTGTTGTTGCACGTTGCTTTCTTCCACCAAAGCTTTAATTATCGCTTGATGTAAGGTAATTCTACCTTCTCGTTTGATTGTAGATCTAGGAAGGAAGCAAAACAACCTGCACAAGTGAATGGCTTAAAAAGAGAGGGTTAAGGGTGGTGGACGTATGGTGAATAGGTGGGTTGTTTAAAATGAGAGATAGAAGCGGAAGATGATAGAAATGGTTATGGTTATGGCGATGAAACAAAAGGATGGTTGTGAGGATAGTATCTTAAAGAACGCTCAAAGAAAAAACCAATGCTATAGAGAGCAAAGACCCAATCTTTATATTGTTTCTTCAAGGGGTGGTGATAAGTACTTTGACCCACTAGTTATATGAACTAGGAACCAGAAGTATCAAGATGAAAGAAGAGGGTTGACGCCACAAGTATAAATTATACTTGATAAGTCAATAAAAAGTCACCAGGACTTAAGGAAGAGAATAATCTCACTTTAATTAAACAAAAGGTCTGATTACAAATGATGAATGCTTTTCTATTTATAGGAAATGGAGGGGCATAGCCGAATAGAGACATAATGGTTCGGCCAGCCCATGTATCTCCCTATAAAGACATAATTTAAATGCTAAAAGAGATGATGGTTCGGCCCTTTATGGAGGGAAATGATCCTTGGCCGAATAACACTTGTATCCCTTCAAATTGGCGCCAAATGGGAGAGGAGATGATGCTTGGCCGAATGGTTAAATGGCTTTTTCATCTTGGTGCCTAAATGAGATCATATGCACGACACATGGGGCTGGTCATATGGCACGCACATGGGTGTTCTAGGGAGACTTGTGGTGTAGCCTTGTGCATGGGATGATGGCTGGTCATGTTATTGGGCGTGCATGTGTCTCCTCCAAGCTAGCTTGAGTTGTGGAGCTAGCTAGCAAACATGGGCTGTTTGTGAACAAGCTTCCTAGCTAAGTCCTTGTGAGCTCCTTAACATTATGTTCAGCTACATTCAGCTACCTTTCACATCACTTTTGGCAACTCAGCTCCAAATAGTCCAACTAGCTATGTTTAGCTAGCCTTAAGCTCCTACAGCTGAATCGAGCTTCCCTTAGTGTTCCATGAGCTGCCTTTTACTTTGTAAGCTGTTTGTGAGCTGCATATGATGTCCAAATCATTCACCAAGCTACCTCAACGTTTATTATGCTCCAATGTACCTACATGTGCAAGGAAACAAGGTAATTCCATGGTATTGAGCTAATATGAGCTAATTACCTTGCTGCCATGTTTGATTATGGTAATGTGAGCTAAGTTTGAATGTCATGAGCTAATTATATCATCTCCTAATATGTGTAAGGTAAGGTATAAAGCCTAAGGCTAATATGAATGCAAATGAACTAATGAAATGCATTATAAGTATGCTGCCTTGATGTATATGTTATAATCATGCATAATATAATTATATAGCTATCCTAACATGCTTAACATATTAAAATAACAATGTGTAAGATGTATTTATACTAAGTTGTTCTTTAACTTCATAACTAATATCCTTAGCATGATATGTAATATAATAGTATATATTATAAGGTTATTATAAAGTAAATGCATTAAAAGGATGTTCAAGAGTACTCCTTTATAGTTGAAAACGTGCTTGCATCAACTCTAATGTACTATATGTTCAAGGAAACAAGGTAAGTCCATGGTATTGAGTTGTTATGAGCTAAATACCTTGCTGCCATGTAAGAATGAGGTATGTGAGCTATGATTGAAGGTCATGAGCTAAATATCATCTCATAATATGTGTAAGATAATGCATGAAGCTTAAGAGCTAATATGAATGCATATGATCTAATAAAACGAATTATAATGATGTTGCCTTGATGTATATAAGGTAATCATGTTTAATATGATTATAAAACTATCCTAATATGCTTAAATATCAATGTGCATGTTGTGTTCATACTAAGTTATTCTTTATCTACATAACAAGAATTCTTATCATGAATTGTATTATAAGAGCATGTAGTATATAGGATATATATAGTAACTTCAATATAAAGGTGTTAAAGCATATTCCCTTTATTGATGAAAACGTGCTTGCATCATCCCCCTTCTTTAGGGTGATTTATCCTCAAATTGAGTTCATTCTATCCTTGCATAACGTCACATCTCCTTGCTAAAAGAAAGCATCCTTTGAACGTTGTGTTCTTCCTTTGGGTATCCTTTCATAAGATTTCCTTTTAGGTCTTTCTTTGGAATATGATTTTCCAACAGTTACCTTTTGGGAATGATCTTTATCCAAGGATATCCCTTTTGGAAGTGACCTTTCATGTGATTGGTCTTGAAAAGTGAGGAGAGAAGAGGTTTCAAGTGAAGGGTTACTTTCCTTTTGGCGATTAAAACCCTTGGTGAAAAGTTGTGTCTTTAAATTCCAATCATCACCAATTTTCGTAGGAATCTCTTCATTTTTTAGCCTTGAACCATCGTGTTTATCTATGAAGAAGTTTGGTGTCATGTTTCGTTCCTCTTAATTCTTCTTTGGGGTTTTATCTTTGGGCCATGCTTGTACACTCTTTCGCATATGCAACTGATCTTGTTGCACCTCTTTTGGCATCAAAGGCATCAAGGCTACCTTGCGTCCATCATGATTAAAATGTGTTGATTGTGATAATAATCATGAATGCCCTTTTGTCATACTACCATGGTCTTCCAAGTAAGATATGGCTAGCATGCATAGGGACAATGTCACAAAGCACCTCGTCCTTGCACCTACCAACTGAAAAAGGAATTAGAACTTGTTTGGTAACGTTTAACTCACCTCCTTCATTGAGCCATTGGAGTTTATATGGAGTGGGATGGTTTGATGCTGCCAATCCAAGTTTTTCAACCATAAGAGTGCTGGCTACGTTTGTGCAACTTCCTCCATCGATGATATTGTGCAAACCTTGTCCTTGACATGGCATCTTGTATGGAAAATATTGTTTCTTTGAATATCCTCTTGGGATGTTTGTGATTGTAGGCACCTTTTCGAAACAAGCATCTTACCATGATCTGCATTTTCTTCAGTTTCTTCGTCTTGCATTGTTTCAGGTTCCTCATAAAAAATAGGCTCATCAGAATCCGATACAATATCTCCATTGTCAAGTACCATCATGGCATTTCGGTTGGGACATTGACTAGCAACATGTCCTTTCCTAAAACATTTGAAACATTTGATGTCTCTGGATCTATCAAAAGTATCGGTTTGTTTTTCTTTACCCCTACTAAATTCGCCCACTTGTTTTTCTTTGGAAACTTCTATATGATCCTTGTTTCACCACAAACAATATTTTCCATACAAGATGCCATGTCAAGGACAAGGTTTGCACAATGATCATCGATGGAGGAAGTTGCACAAACGTAGCCAACACTCTTATGGTTGAAAAACATGGATTGACAACATCAAAGCATCCCACTCCATATAAACTCCGATTTCTCAATGAAGGAGGTGAGTTAAATGTTACCAAACAAGTTCTAATTCCTTTTTCAGTTGGTAGGAGGTACAAGGACGAGGTGCTTTGTGACATTGTCCCTATGCATGCTAGCAACATCTTACTTGGAAGACCATGGCAGTATGACAAAAGGGCCATTCATGATTGTTATCACAATCAATATATTTTTAAGCATGATAGACACAAGGTAACCTTGATGCCTTTGACGCCAAAAGAGGTGCAACAAGATCAGTTGCATATGCGAAAGAGTGTACAAGCATAGTGCAAAGATAAAACCCCAAAGAAGAATGAAGAAGAACAAAACATGACACCAAACTTCTTCATAGAGAAACACAATGGTTCAAGGCTGGAAAATGAAGAGGTTCATACGAAAATTGGTGATGATTGGAATTTAAAGACACAACTTTTCACCAAGAGTTTTAATCACCAAAAGGTAAGTAACCCTTCATTTGAAACCTCTTCTCTCCTCACTTTTCAGGACCAATCACGTGAAAGGTCACTTCCAAAAGGGATATCCTTAAAGGAAGATCACTCTCAAAAGTTACCTGTTGGTAAATCAAATTCCAAAGAAAGGCCTAAAGGGAAATCTTATGAAAGGATACCTAATGGAAGAACATAATCGTTCAAAGGATGCTTTGTTTTAGCAAGGAGACGTGACGTTATTCAAGGAAAGGAATGAACTCGATTTGAGGACAAATTGCCCTAAAGAAGGGGGGATGATGCAAGCACGTTTTCATCAATAAAGGGAGTACTCTTTAACACCTTTATATTGAAGATACTATATATATGTTATATACTACATGCTCTTATAATACAATTCATGATAAGAATTCTTGTTATGTAGATAAAGAATAACTTAGTATGAACACAACATGCACATTAATATTTAGCATATTTGGATAGTTTATAATCATATTAAATATGATTACCTTATATACATCAAGGCATCATCATTATAATTCGTTTTATTAGATCATATGCATTCATATTAGCTCTTAAGCTTCATGCATTATCTTACACATATTATAAGATGAAATAATTAGCTCATGACCTTCAAACATAGCTCACATTACCATAATCATACATGGCAGCAAGGTATTTAGCTCATAATAACTCAATACCATGGACTTACCTTGTTTCCTTGCACATATAGGTACATTGGAGTGTGATGCACGTTGAGGTAGCTTAGTGGATGATTTGAAAGTCATATACAGCTCAGAAATAGCTCACAAGGTACAAGGCAGCTCATGGAACAGTAAGGAAAGCTCAATACAGCTGGAGGAGCTCAATGGTAGCTAAACTCAGCTAGTTGGACTATTTGGAGCTGAGTTGCCAAAAGTGATATCAATTGTAGCTGATTGTAGCTTAATATATTGTTATGGAGCTCACAAAGACTCGACTAGGAAGTTTATTCACAACACATCCCATGCTTGCTAGCTAGCTCCACACTCAAGCTAGCTTAAAGGAATCAGATGCACACCACAAGGTTCCCTAGAACACCCATGTGCCTTGCATATGACCAGCCCCATGTGCCTTGCATGTGGGTTCATTTAGGCGCCAAGATGAAGAGCCATTTAACCATTCGGACAATCATCATCTCATCTCCCATTTGGCGCCAATTTGAAGGGATACAAGTGTTATTCGGCCAAGGATCATTTCCCTCCATCAAGAACCGAACCATCATCTCTTTTAGCATTTAAATTATGTCTTTATAGGGAGATACATGGGTTGGCCGAACCATTATGTCTCTATTCGGCCATGTCCCTCCATTTACTATAAATAGGAAAGCATATCTCAATTGTACACAAACCATTTTGATTAATATAAGTGAGATTATTCTCTTCCTTAAGTCCTGGTGACTTTTATCGATTTATCAATTATTTTTAATACTTATGGTGTCAACCCCTTTCTTTTCACCTTGATACTTCTGGTTCCTATCTCTTTATAGATAGTGGGTCAAAGTACTTAATACCACCCCTTAAAGAAGCAATATAAAGTCTGGGTCTTTGCTCTCTATGCATTGGTTCTTCTTTGAGACTTCTTTAAGATACTACCTCACAAACACCCCCTTTGTTTCATACGCCATAACCATAGCCATATCAACCATCTTCCGCTTCCATCATTCATTATTTAAATAACCTACCTATTCACCCATACGATTACCACCCTTAACCGTCTCTTTTGAGCCATTCACTTGTGTAGGTTGTTTTTCTTCCTTCCTAGATCCACAATCAATCGATAAGGTACAAGTGCCTTACATCATTACAGGTCAACTTAAATTGAATAAAAGGCATGCTAAGTGGGTTTAATTTTTGGAGTCTTTTCCTTATGTCATTCGATATAAAAAGGGTAAAGACAATGTTATAGCGGATGCCTTGTCATGCAGGTATGTACTTATGAATTATTTGGACTCTCATTTAATTGGATTTGCTTATATTAAAGAATTATATGCCACTGACCCCGATTTTGGAGAAAGATATGTATCATGTGAGACAGGTACAGATGAGAAGTTTTATCGACATGATGGCTATCTTTTCAAAGATTGAAGAATCTGCATTCCTCAAGGGTCAATTCGAGAAGTCCTTATTCGAGAGGCACATGAAGGTGGAGTTATGGGATATTTTGGAGTTACTAAAATGTTGCACATTTTAAAGGAGCATCTATTCTGGCCTAAGATGCGTAGGGACATTGAAAGAATATGTGAACATTGTGTAACATGTAAGAAGACAAAATCGAAGGTTCTACCACACGGTATGTATTTGCCTTTACCTATTCCTGATTCTCCTTGGTTGGATATTTCAATGGATTTTGTGTTGGGATTGCCTAGAACTAGGATAGGTAGAGATAGTATCTTTGTTGTGGTTGATCGATTTTCAAAGATGGCACATTTCATTGCGTGTCATAAAACTGATGATGCTAGCATGGCCAACTTGTTTTCTAAGGAGATTGTTCGTTTACATGGAATTCCTAGGTCTATTATTTCTGACAGGGATGTTAAGTTCTTGAGTATTTTTGGAGGACTCTTTGGAGAAAATTGGGAATGAAACTAATGTTTTCCACTACTTTTCATCCTCAAACTGAGGTTGTCAATCGAGTTTTATCTACGTTGTTGCGTTCCATCATTAAAAATAGCATTAAGACATGGGAAGATTGTTTACCACATGTTGAGTTTTCCTATAACCATTTCTATTCATTCTGCTACTAAGTTTTCACCATTTGAGATTGTTTATGGCTTTAACCCTTTAACTCCCATGGATTTGTTGCCATTACCTAAAGAATAGGTTATGAACAGGGACGGAAAGTCTAAGACAGACTATATAAAAAGGTTGCATCAACAGGTTAAGGACAATCTAGAGCAGAGGACTCAACAGTACGAGAAGCAAGCCAATAGATGATGCAAGCACGTTTTCAACTATAAAGGGAGTACTCTTGAACATCCTTTTAATGCATTTACTTTATAATAACCTTATAATATATACTATTATATTACATATCATGCTAAGGATATTAGTTATGAAGTTAAAGAATAACTTAGTATGAATACATCTTACACATTGTTATTTTAATATGTTAAGCATGTTAGGATAGCTATATAATTATATTATGCATGATTATAACATATACATCAAGGCAGCATACTTATAATGCATTTCATTAGTTCATTTGCATTCATATTAGCTCTTAGGCTTTATACCTTACCTTACACATATTAGGAGATGATATAATTAGCTCATGACATTCAAACTTAGCTCACATTACCATAATCAAACATGGCAGCAAGGTAATTAGCTCATATTAGCTCAATACCATGGAATTACCTTGTTTCCTTGCACATGTAGGTACATTGGAGCATAATAAACGTTGAGGCAGCTTGGTGAATGATTTGGACATCATATGCAGCTCACAAACAGCTTACAAAGTAAAAGGCAGCTCATGGAACACTAAGGGAAGCTCGATTCAGCTGGAGGAGCTTAAGGCTAGATAAACATAGCTAGTTGGACTATTTGGAGCTGAGTTGCCAAAAGTGATGTTAAAGGTAGCTGAATGTAGCTGAACATAATGTTAAGGAGCTCACAAGGACTTAGCTAGGAAGCTTGTTCACAAATAGCCCATGTTTGCTAGCTAGCTCCACAACTCAAGCTAGCTTGGAGGAGACACATGCACGCCCAAGAGAGAGAACATGACCAGCCATCATCCCATGCACAAGTCTGCACCACAAGGCTCCCTAGAACACCCATGTGCGTGCCATATGACCAGCCCCCATGTTCCGTGCATATGATCTCATTTAGGCACCAAGATGAAGAGCCATTTAACCATTCCGCCAAGCATCATCTCTCTCCCATTTGGCACCAATTTGAAGGGATACAAGTGTTATTCGCCAAGGATCATTTCCCTCCATCAAGGGCCGAACCATCATCTCTTTTAGCATTTAAATTATGTCTTTATAGGGAGATACATGGGCTGGCTGAACCATTATGTCTCTATTCGGCTATGCCCCTCCATTTCCTATAAGTAGAAAAGCATTCATCATTTGTAATCAGACCTTTTATTTTAATTAAAGTGAGATTATTCTCTTTCTTAAGTCCTAGTGACTTTTTATCGACTTATCAAGTATTTTATACTTGTGGCATCAACCCTCTTCTTTCATCTTGATACTTCTAGTTCCTAGTTCATATAACTAGTGGGTCAAAGTACTTAACACCACCACTTGAAGAAACAATATAAAGATTGGGTCTTTGTTCTCTATATCATTGGTTCTTCTTTGAGCATTCTTCAAGATATTATCCTCACAACCTTCTTTTTGTTTCATCGCCATAACCAAACCATTCAATCATCTTCTGCTTCCATCTCTCATTTATTAAATAGCCTACCTATTCAACCATACGTTTACCACCCTTATCCATTCTGTTTTGAGCCATTCACTTGTGCAGGTTGTTTTGCTTCCTTCCTAGATCCACAATCAAACGAGAAGGTAATTACCTTACATCAATAGAGGTTGTAAGCGAGTTACCTTCGATGTTGGAGACTGGGTTTGGGTTTATTTTCAAAAAGAACGTTTTCCATCCCAACGACGTTCCAAGTTGTTACCACGAGGCGATGGTCCTTTTCAAGTATTGGAGAAAGTGAATGAAAATGCTTATAAGTTGGACTTGCTGGGTGAATTCAATGTAAGTGCTACATTTAACGTTTATGATTTATCCCCTTATGATGTTTCTGCAGATTTGAGGTCAAATCTTTTTCAATAAGGGGGGATGATGTGAGCACATCTTGCCAACAAAGGAAACTAATCCAGAGGTCTTACCAATAGGACCTATCACACGTTCTAAGGCAAAACAATTCAAGGAAGTTCTTTCTCTTAAGTGTTTACAAGTTACTGAATCAATTCATAATGGTTATGCCTTAGAAACGAAGCTTCTTAATATGTTACATACTAATGTGTAGCGTCACCTTAGTTATGCTAAGGAAACATATGAATTTCATTTACATAACATGGTAGCATATTTGCATTCATTTAGCATTCACATTGTTAAAGCACGACAGCGTGTGTTTTTCATTTAAAATAAATTATCATTCATGTGCATTCATTATGTCATTCACGTGCATTCACATTCAAATAGCATGGTATCATTTATTTTCTTTTTAATTCACTTCACGTGCATTCACATTCAAATAGCATGATATCATTTATTTTTAATTCACACATGGCATTCATTTTAGTTGATGCACACATGCACGGTAGTTCACTATTATAATACATTCGTTTTAGTTGATGCACACATGCACGTCAACTCATTATATTATAATGCATTCATTCCAGCACATTTTAATTAATTTACTTGTTTATTATTTCCTTGCACATGTAGGCTTAAACAACTTGTAGAATCTCGTAGAAACAACTTGGTACACGTCAAATAAGCATGAGAACAGCCTGTTGAAGCATTATCACGACACACACATTCAGCAAAGCATAAACAACACACAAAGAGAGGGGGAGCAGCACATGGAACACAAAACCAGCTGATCAACAATCAGTCCCATGCTTGATGACTCAGCTATGCACTCACACTTATTGGAGACATGTCATACACGCCCATAATGAATCAATTTCCAGCAATTGTCTTTGACCAACCCATGGTTGAAGATCATCACTCACGCCTGTTGGAGGAGAACCATAATGCTGCACATGTTTTCAGCTTATATTATTGCACAAGATTATTTCTCCAAAACACAGCCATGTGCGTATGAACAGCAAGATGTTGGACTCTATTTAGCATCAACTTGAGGAGACATGAGTGTTATGCGGCAATTAAGAGTTGTCTCTCCATTTACATCGAATCATCACCTTAATTCATGGATAATTAAGAACTAAAATATGTCTTTTAGTAAGACATAATAGCTGGCCAAATACTATGATTCTTTTCGGCTAAATCTTTCAAACATCTTAAATAAGCTTTGTAATTTCATTTTGCATCAGAATTTAATGAATTAAAAAAACATTGTGAGGTTTTCTCTTAATTCCTTTCTTCTTAGAAATGTCTTCTTGACATTTCAAGTCTGATCTTGTTGTGTCAAACCCTTTGATACTTTGGGTTCTTAGATTGCTATCTAAAGGGTCCAAGTCCTTGAATATTAAACGTATAAAGTTCGGGCTTATACTTGTTAGTATAGGTTCTTCCTTGTTCCTTGTTGTATCCGAATTTCCAGTATCCTAAATTCCATTACCACATCTATCATTCATCCTTCCTTATTCAATTTCGTTCATAGCCATATCCATATAACCCCAACATCATCCTTACTATCAAGTAAGTTTGCTGCAGAGGAATTGCTTACTTCATTCTAGATTCGGTACAATTGAAGAGGTCCTAAATCGACGGGCTGCCTCGTATCACTTGATTTTTCTTCTTTTCGAGTGCTTGAGTTTTCTTTGCTGATTTGTGATTTTCTTTCACTTGCACTTCTTTTTTTTTGTATTTTTGGTATTGTTGTTGTTGCACATTGCTTCTTCCACCAAAGCTCTGATTACCGCTTGATGTAAGGTAAATCTACTTTCTCGATTGATTATGGATCTAGGAAGGAAGCAAAATAACCTGCATAAGTGAATGGCTCAAATAGAGGGTTTGGTGGTAGTTGTAAAGGTGAAATGGTAGGCTATTTAATAATATGAGAGATAGTAGCGGAAGGATGTTATGGCTATAGTGAGGTTGATGAAACAATGGAATGGTTGTGAGGTAGTATCTTAAAGAAGACTCAAAGAAGAACTAATGCTATAGAGAGCAAGGACCCAGACTTTATATTGCATCTTTAAGGGGTGGTATTATGGACTTTGACCCACTATCTATATGGAGATAGAAACCACAAGTATCAAGGGAAGGGGTTGATTTCACAAGTATTAAAATACTTGATAAGTCGATAAAATTCACCAGGACTTTAGAAAAGAGAATAATCTCACTTTAATTAATCAAAATGTATGATTACAAATGAATTATGATAGCCTATTTATAGGAAATAGAGAGGCATGGCCGAATAGATACATGGTGGTTCAGCCATCCCTTGTGTCTCCCTATCAGGTCATAATTTAATTACAAAAAGAGATTATGGTTCGGTTTAAATAAAGGGTATAACCCTTGGCAGAATAGCTCTTGTGTCCCTTCAAGTTGGCGCCAAATGGGAGAGGAAATGATGCTTGGCCAAATGGTGAGATGGCTCTTCATCTTGGTACATAAATGATACCACAAGCAAGGCACATGGTGGCTGGTCATATGGCACGCATATGGGTGTTCTAGGGAGCCTTGTGGTGTAGCCTTGTGCATGGGATGAAGGCTGGTCATGAGCACCATCTTGGGCGTGCATGTGTCTTCCCCTCCAAGCTTGCCTGAGTGTGTAGCTAGCTAGCAAGCAAGGGGCTGGTTGTGAATGAGCTTCCTAGCTGAGACCTTGCAAGCTTCATAAAAACACATTCAACTACATTTAGCTACCATTGATATCACTTTTGGAAACTGATGTGATCATGTCTAGCACCAACTTTCTTCATAACACACTCACATCATTGAAAGTTCATCAAGCTCAATATAAGGGAGTTATACCTTACTTTATATTATATTTACTCATTTATGCACTATATATTATTATGAGCACACATTTGCATCTTAAACTATGCTTGAATAATCATATGTATCATTCACTTGCAACTATATGATTTCATGCATAACATATGTTTTCACATCTTTACTTAGCTTTATATTATGTTACATATGTTTTAGATTCATTTATTATGTTTGCATATCATTTAGATATCATGGAAGCATGTATTCATTCATTCATTAACTCATGTCATGTTATTCTAGCTCATGTTATGTTTACATTAGCTCACTAGCTTTAAATCCATGTTTCTTTAGCTCATTTGCAGGCATGCATCTATTTTCTAGCTCATATATGTTTTCTTAAAGCTCATGAACGTCCTATGCCTTTTATCTAGCTTATATACATGTTATCTTAGCTTCTAGATGATCATTCACAGCTCATATCACTCAAACACCTCACGAAAGCATGCATTTTACCTTAAATGAGCTCACACATTGCTTACTTGGTTTGTTTGTTAATTCCTATAGGTGAAACACAAAGCAAGGCATATTATGGTAGCTTGGTTAGCTAAAAGGATAAGCATAGCAGCTTACCTCATGAACGTTATGGCAGCTCATTTCATCACTTAAAGAGCTTCAACTTAGCTGGAGGAGCTAGCATATAGCTGAACCTAGTTGGAGGAGAGCTTTGGACTAAATTGTTGAAAAGTGGACTAAAGGTAGCTGGGAGTAGCTGGGAGTAGCTGGGAGCTGAGAAGACCAAAGCTAACTAGTTTGAATTCATCAAGCTATAACTCACCTAGTTAGCTACCAAGACACTCACCTAGCTTACCTTGAAGCTAGTTCATCTCTAGGCTGCCCATGGACTTCAAGACATCATCCTATGATGGTAACCTCACCAAAGCCTTGCAAGAAGACCCATGTGCGTTCAAGTAGGCTGCCATGTGCATCATTCAAGCATGTGCATCTATGTGACATCAAATAGGCGCAAAACACCAAGGGATGCTTCCTATTCGGCCAAAGACTGCTTCCTCTATATTTTGGCACGCAAATGACTTCCAAAAGCATTCAAATCATCCTTAGGGCCGAACCAACACATAACCATTCGGCCAAGAGCATGTATCTTCATTTAAATCATGTATTTTCATAAAAAATCATGTATTTCAAAGGGGTTTCAGCCTTGGTTGAACCATCATATACCTATTTGGCCTAAACCCTTTGAAAAACTATAAATAGGCTAGTGCATTTCATTTGTAATCATCTCATCTCTTATATAAAATATACTCTTGTGAGTTATTTCTCTTCAAAGTTCTTTGTGAACTTTATCGATTAAACAAGTATAGTTCCTATACTTGTGGCGTCATTCCTTCCATCTTGATTCCTAAATTCCTAGATTGATATCTAGTGGGTTGAAGACACTATCACCACCCATCAAGCAAGTTTGTGAAGACCGAGATTGTGCTTCATAGCTTAGTTTCCTCTTTGGTGTGTTTGAGATACAACATCACCACCATTTCCATTTCATCATCAACATCATCCATCTCTTCCATCAATTTCGCAGCCATCTCTATCATTTCTTTATTTCATTTCAATTCTTTATTCATACTTATTATTATTCCCTTTATTAACTCCATCATTAATCATATTTCCTTTCTTATTTTGTGTAGCCCAAGCTTATAAATTCAAGGACATCAGTATTTGTCAATCCTAGATCAGGACACAATAAGGCTATCTACTCTCTTCTCCCAAAGTGTGTAGATCACCTTACATCAAGTGGTATCAGAGCATAGTCGGATTGACAACAAAAGTGTCATTGGCGTACAAAGCAAAAGAAAAACAGAAGAAAAGACTCCTTCATCAAAATTGGAAGTCAAAAATAAAGAAAAGACAAAAAGAAAAAAAATCAGAATAGAAGAAAAGAAAAAGAAGAATTTCAAAAAGAAGTAAAGCCAAGGAAAGTGTGTTCTACCATTGCAAGTACATCAAAGAGCTCATCTACACTAAGAGAAGATAACCTTATTGTTTCTTGAGAAAGGTTGCAGTAAGTGTTGTTTCTTGAATTATAAGTCACATCTTCCTTTTTTATACTTTCATTTTCTTTGTCTTCAACCATTTCCTTCTTTTAATAACTTGAATCCTTTCTTCTACCTATCCATATTTTCTATTCCTTTCTACCCTAACCTATTTACAGCCGACGCACACAAGGAAAGAATTAACTTGTTCTAATCTTGAGTAAGTTCTTCAAATAACTTAGCAAGAGAGATCGAGTGGAAAAAGGCTAATTGAGTGAGTGAGATCAAAGGGAATTGTCAAAAGCCAAGTCATATTCCCGAGAGTAAACAGATGTTGAGTGGAGTGATCTGATCTTTTCTTTGGAATGAAGATTGAGGCTTTGTTAGTGTGCTGGTAAGGTTTTAATTTTCTTTATTTTATACCTTGCAATCTTCCATCTTTCCAACATTGGAGGACGAACAACAAAAGGCAAACACCTTTCACACTCGTTGCCATGTAGATGGTAAAGTGTGTCTTGTAGCTATTGACGGAGGAAGTTGTGCAAATCTTGCAACCACATACATGGTCACGAAGTTGGAACTTACAACATTCAAACATCCCAGCTCATATGTTTTGCAAGGATTAAATGAAGATGAAGAGTTAGAAGTCACAAAGAAAGTTGTCATCCCGTTTTCAATTGGCAAATAAAGATGAAGTTCTTGTGATGTTGTACCAATGGATGTAGACATATACTTTTGGGAAGCCGTGGCAATTCGACAATTCACTTTGACACCACTTTCTCCTAGTCAAGTGAATGAAGACCAACACCATTTGAAGAAAAGAATGGAATCATTCAAAAACGTTGAAAATGATGAGAATCAAGAGTGGATGAAGAACGTTATAGTTGAAAATGAGAGAGTTGAAAGTGATGAATTTGGAGATAAAGGAGAATGAAGAACATATTTTAACTAACCTTACTCTTTCATCTATTCTTTATATTATTTTGCAGGTTAATCCAAGAGACATATCACTTCGAGTTGATAATTCAAGAAACATGTCTTTTGAAGAACCAATAGGTGTGACCTTCGGTGTTCCACAAGACATGTCTTTGACGTTCCAACAGTTATGCCACTTGAAGTTCAAAAAGATATGTCACTTGAAGTGCAAAAAGTTGTGATCATTGAAGCTCCAAGTTCATTACAAATATGGAAGAGAATTCAACAACCGATGGAGTTTTCCATCATTAAGAAACCAACACCCATTAAACATCCACATGGGTTGATATTTCTATTCATCTTGACAATAGTTTTTCCTTTACATGTTTTGATTTATTTTGCAGCAATTCAATTCATGTATATGGTATTATCTTATCAATTTGTGATGGCATGGTCATTCGAGAATGCCTATGGAAGAGATGAAAGATCAAGGATGATTCCAACCATGAAACTGTAGAATTTTTCTTTGATTTGCAGAACAATCTAAAAGGCACAATTTTTCCAATGGAAGAACCAAGAGACATGATCCATGGAAGTTTAAAAGACTTATATTTTTAGTTTCCAAAGGATGTGACTCTTTAATCAAAGGACATGACCTTTGGAGTACAAAAGAATGTGTCTTTTGGAGTGCCAAAAGTTATGATTGTTCAAAGCAACATATCTTGTGATTCAAAAGAAATAACTCTTGGTCATCCTAAAGATATGAAAAGGGAGTGTATCTTTAACTTACAAATGATTAATACTTCCCTTACTTATGAAATTCTTCTTTCTTTTCAGGACAAGGAGGTTCAAAGTACTTATTCAAGATTTATGACCTTTCATAGATCATTTCAAAAGGAAATGTCTTGAACAATTTGCTATTGAATGGATACGTTTTGAAGTCAAATCAGCAAAATTTGAATGGAAAGACACTAAGGATAAGTTACCTTACGATTTGAGGACAAATCGCCTAAAAGAAGGGGAGGATGATGTGATCATGTCTAGCACTAACTTTCTTCATAACACACTCACATCATTGAAAATTCATCATGCTCAATATAAGGGAGTTATACCTTACTTTATATATTTTACTCATTTATGCACTATATACTATTAATCGCCTAAAAGAAGGGAGGATGATGTGATCATGTCTAGCACTAACTTTCTTCATAACACACTCACATCATTGAAATTCATCATGCTCAATATAGGAGTTATACCTTACTTTATATATTACTCATTTATGCACTATATATTATGAGCATACATTTGCATCTTAAACTATGCTTGAATAATCACATGTTATCATTCAATTGCAAACTATATGATTTTCATGCATAACATATTTTCACATCTTACTTAGATTTATATTATGTTTACATATGTTTTAGATTCATTTATTATGTTTGCATATCATTTAGATATCATGGAAGCATGAATTCATTCAATCATTAACTCATGTCATGTTATTCTAGCTCATGTTATGTTTACATTAGCTCACTAGCTTTAAATCCATGTTTCTTTAGCTCATTTGCAGGCATGCATCTATTTTCTAGCTTATATATGTTTTCTTAAAGCTCATGAACGTCCTATGCCTTTTATCTAGCTTATATACATGTTATCTTAGCTTCTAGATGATCATTCATAGCTCATATCACTCAAACACCTCACGACAACATGTATTTTACCTTAAATGAGCTCACACATTGCTTACTTGGTTTGTTTGTTAATTTCTATAGGTGAAACACAAAGCAAGGCATATTATGGTAGCTTGGTTAGCTAAAAGGATAAGCATAGCAGCTCACACTAGCTCATGAATGTTATGGCAGCTCATTTCATCGCTTAAAGAGCTTCAACTTAGCTGGAGGAGCTAGCATGTAGCTAAACCTAGTTGGAGGAGAGCTTTGGACTAAATTGTTGAAAAGTGGACTAAAGTTAGCTGGGAGTAGCTAAGGAGCTGAGAAGACCAAAGCTAACTAGCTTGAGTTCATCAAGCTATAACTCACCTAGTTAGCTACCAAAACACTCACCTAGCTTCCCTTGAAGCTAGTTCATCTCTAGGCTGCCCATGGACTTCAAGACATCATCCTATGATTGCAACCTCACCAATGCCTTGCAAGAAGACCCATGTGCGTTCAAGTAGGCTGCCATGTACATCATTCAAGCATGTGTAGTCCATGTTACATCAAATAGGCGCCAAAACACCAAGGGATGCTTCCTATTCGGCCAAAGACCGCTTCCTTTCCATTTTGGCATGCAAATGACTTCCAAAAGCATTCAAATCATCCTTAGGGCCGAACCAACACATAACCATTCGGCCAAGACCATGTATCTTCATTTAAATCATGTATTTTCATAAAAAAATCATGTATTTTCAAAGGGGTTTCAACCTTGACTGAACCATCATATACCTATTTGGCCTAAACCCTTTGAAAAACTATAAATAGGCTAGTGCATTTCATTTGTAATCATCTCATCTCTTATATAAAATATACTCTTGTGAGTTATTTCTCTTCAAAGTTCTTTATGAACTTTATCGATTAAAAAAGTATAGTTCCTATACTTGTGGCGTCATTCCTTCCATCTTGATTCCTAAATTCCTAGATTGATATCTAGTGGGTTGAAGACACTATCACCACCCATCAAGCAAGTTTGTGAAGACCGGGATTGTGCTTCATAGCATAGTTTCCTCTTTGGTGTGTTTGAGATACAACATCACCACCATTGCCATTTCATCATCAACATCATCCATCTCTTCCATCAATTCCGTAGCCATCTCTATCCTTTCTTTATTTCATTTCATTCTTTTTTTTATTTCATTACTTATATTATTATTCCCTTTATTAACTCCATCATTAATCATATTTCCTTTCTTATTTTGTGCAGCCCAAGCTTATAAATTCAAGGACATCAATACTTGTCAATCCTAGATCGGGACACAATAAGGCTATCTACTCTCTTCTCCCAAAGCGTGTAGATCACCTTACATCAAGTGGTATCAGAGCATAGTCGGATTGACAACAAAAGTGTCATTGGCGTGCAAAGAAAAAGAAAAACAGAATAAAAGACTCCTTCGTCAAAATTGGAGTGCAAAAAGAAAGAAAAGATAAAAAAAACAGAATAGAAGAAAAGAAAAAGAAGAATTTCAAAAAGAAGTAAAGCCAAGGAAAGTGTGTTCTACCATTGCAAGTACATCAAAGAGGCCATCTACACTAAGAGAAGATAACCTTATTGTTTCTTGAGAAAGGTTGCAGTAAGTGTTGTTTCTTGAATTGTAAGTCACATCTTCTTTTTTTATAATTTCATTTTCCTTGTCTTCAACCATTTCCTTCTTTTAATACCTTGAATCCTTTCTTCTACCTATCCATATTTTCTATTCCTTTTCTACCCTAACCTATTTATAGCCGACGCACACAAGGAAAGAATTAACTTGTTATAATCTTGAGTAAGTTCTTCAAATAACTTAGCAAGAGAGATCGAGTGGAAAAAGGCTAATTTAGTGAGTGAGATCAGAAGGGGAATTGTCAAAAGCCAAGTCATATTCCCGAGAGTAAACATGAGTGTTGAGTGGAGTGATCTGATCTTTTCTTTGGAGTGAAGATTGTGAGGCTTTGTTAGTATGCTGGTAAGGTTTTAATTTTCTTTATTTTATACTAATAATGTCTTGTGATCATCCATCTTTCCAAACATTAGAGGACGAACAACAAAAGGCAAACACCTTTCACACTCGTTGCCATGTAGATGGTAAAGTGTGTCTTGTAGCTATTGATGGAGGAAGTTGTGCAAATCTTGCAAGCACATACATGGTCACGAGGTTGGGACTTACAACATTCAAACATCCCAGCTCATATGTTTTGCAAGGATTAAATGAAGATGAAGAGTTAGAAGTCACAAAGAAAGTTATCATCCCGTTTTCAATTAGCAAATACTAAGATGAAGTTCTTTGTGATGTTGTACCAATGGATGCTGGACATATACTTTTGGGAAGGCCGTGGCAATTCGACAAACGAGCAATCCATGACGGGTTTACAAACAGATATGCTATAACCCATAATGGCAAGAAATTCACTTTGAATCCACTTTCTCCTAGTCAAGTGAATGAAGACCAGCACCATTTGAAGAAAAGAATGGAATCATTCAAAAATATTGAAAATGATGAGAATCAAAGAGTGGATGAAGAAGACGTTATAGTTGAAAATAATAGAGTTGAAAGTGATGAATTTGGAGATAAAGAGGAGAATGAAGAACATATTTTAACAAACCTTACTCTTTCATCTATTCTTTATATTGTTTTGCAGGTTAATCCAAGAGACATATCACTTCGAGTTGATGATTCAAGAAACATGTCTTTTGAAGAACCAATAGGTGTGACCTTCGGTGTTTCCACAAGACATGTCCTTTGACGTTCCAACAGTTATGCCACTTGAAGTTCAAAAAGATATGTCACTTGAAGTGCCAAAAGTTGTGATCATTGAAGCTCCAAGTTCATTACAAATATGGAAGAGAATTCAGCAACCGATGGAGTTTTCCGTCATTAAGAAACCAACGCCCATTAAACAACCACTTGGGTTGATATTTCTATTCATCTTGACAATAGTTTTTCCTTTACATGCTTTGATTTATTTTGCAGCAATTCAATTCATGTATATGGTATTATCTTATCAATTTGTGATGGCATGGTCATTCGAGAATGCCTATGGAAGAGATGAAAGATCAAGGATGATTCCAACCATGAAATTGTAGAATTTTTCTTTGATTTTGCAGAATAATCTAAAAGGAACAATTTGTCCAATGGAGGAACCAAGAGACATGATCCATGGAAGTTAAAAAGACTTATATTTTTAGTTGCCAAAGGATGTGACTCTTTAATCAAAGGACATGACCTTTGGAATACAAAAGAATGTGTCTTTTGGAGTGCCAAAAGTTATTATTGTTCAAAGCAACATATCTTGTGATTCAAAAGACATAACTCTTGGCCATCCAAAAGATATGAAAAGGGAGTATATCTTTAATTTACTAATGATTAATACTTCCCTTACTTATGAAAGTCTTCTTTCTTTTCAGGACAAGGAGGTTCAAAGTACTTATACAAGATTCATGACCTTTCATAGATCGTTTCAAAAGGAAATGTCTTGAACAATTTGCTATTGAATGGATAAGTTTTGAAGTCAAATCAGCAAAATTTGAATGGAAAGACACTAAGGAGAAGTTACCTTGCGATTTGAGGACAAATCGCCTAAAAGAAGGGGAGGATGATGTGATCATGTCTAGCACCAACTTTCTTCATAACATACTCACATCATTGAAAATTCATCATGCTCAATATAAGGGAGTTATACCTTACTTTATATTATATTTACTCATTTATGCACTATATATTATTATGAGCATACATTTGCATCTTAAACTATGCTTGAATAATCATATGTTATCATTCAATTGCAACTATATGATTTTCATGCATAACATATGTTTTCACATCTTTACTTAGCTTTATATTATGTTTACATACGTTTTAGATTCATTTATTATGTTTGCATATCATTTAGATATCATGGAAGCATGAATTTATTCATTCATTAACTCATGTCATGTTATTCTAGCTCATGTTATGTTTACATTAGTTCACTAGCTTTAAATCCATGTTTCTTTAGCTCATTTGCAGGCATGCATCTATTTTCTAGCTCATATATGTTTTCTTAAAGCTCATGAACGTCCTATGCCTTTTATCTAGCTTATATACATGTTATCTTAGCTTCTAGATGATCATTCATAGCTCATATCACTCAAACACCTCACGACAACATGCATTTTACCTTAAATGAGCTCACACATTGCTTACTTGGTTTGTTTGTTAATTCCTATAGGTGAAACACAAAGCAAGGCATATTATGGTAGCTTGGTTAGCTAAAAGGATAAGCATAGCAGCTCACACTAGCTCATGAACGTTATGGCGGCTCATTTCATCACTTAAAGAGCTTCAACTTAGTTGGAGGAGCTAGCATGTAGCTAATCCTAGTTGGAGGAGAGCTTTGGACTAAATTGTTGAAAAGTGGACTAAAGGTAGCTGGGAGTAGCTGAGGAGCTGAGAAGACCAAAGCTAACTAGCTTGAGTTCATAAAGCTATAACTCACCTAGTTAGCTACCAAGACACTCACCTAGCTTAACTTGAAGCTAGTTCATCTCTAGGCTGCCCATGGACTTCAAGACATCATCCTATGATTGTAACCTCACCAAGGCCTTGCAAGAAGACCCATGTGCATCATTCAAGCATGTGCACTCCATGTGTCATCAAATAGGCGCCAAAACACCAAGGGATACTTCCTATTCGGCCAAAGATTCCTTCCTCTCCATTTTGGCACCCAAATGACTTCCAAAAGCATTCCAATCATCCTTAGGGCCAAACCAACACTTAACCATTCGGCCAAGAGCATGTATCTTCATTTAAATCATGTATTTTCATCAAAAATCATGTATTTTCAAAGGGGTTTCAACCTTGGCTAAACCATCATATACCTATTCGGCCTAAACCCTTTGAAAAACTATAAATAGGCTAGTGCATTTCATTTGTAATCATCTCATCTCTTATATAAAATATACTCTTGTGAGTTATTTCTCTTCAAAGTTCTTTGTGAACTTTATCGATTGAATGGATATATTGAACAAGTTACTATTGAATGGATATATTTAGAATACAAATCAACAATGATTGAAGGGGTGTACAATTTGGAGAAGTCACATTTTGATTTGAGGACAAATCGCATAAAAGAAGGAGAGGATGTTGTGATCCTGTCTAGCACCAACTTTCTGCATTACATACTCACATCATTAAAAATCCATCAAGCTCAATATAAGGGAGTTCTATCTTACTTTATATTATATTTACTCATTTATGCACTATATATTATTATGAGCATACATTTTCATATTAGACTATGCTTGAATTATCATAACATGTGCATTCATTCATTATGTCCTATGGTTTGCATCATTGATTGATATTCATGCATATAATCTATAGTTATAATAATAATATTCATTCATTAGCATATGATGCATGAGTTATTATTATAACCTATAGTTCACATCATTATAATATGCACATTCTTATTACTTTATAATAATTCATATACTTAGCTTATATTATGCCTTCTTTAAGATAGTACCCTCACAACCATTCCATTGTTTCATCAACCTAACCATAACCATAACATCCTTCCGCTTCCATCTCTCATATCATAAATAGCCTACCTATTCACCTTTACATCTACCACCAAACCATCTATTTGAGCCATTCACTTATGCAGGTTGTTTTGCTTCCTTCCTAGATCCACAATCAATCGAGAAGGTAGATCTACCTTACATCAAGCGGTAATCAGAGAAGAGGTTTCAAATGAAGGGGTACTTACCTTTTGAAGATTAAGGTGAAGAGTTATGTCTTTAAATCCCAACCATCACCATTTTTAATAGGAGACCCTTCATTTTCCAGTAATGAACCATCATGTTGCTTATGAAGAAGTTTGATTTCATGTTTTGTCCTTCTTCATTCTTTATTGGTGGTTTGTCTTTGCGCCATGCTTGTACACTCTTTCGCATATACAATTGATCTTGTTGTACTTCTTTAGGCGTCAAAGGCACCAAGGTTACCTTGCGTCCTTCATGCTTAAAGGTGTATTGATTGTGATAACAATCATGAATGGCCCTTTTATCATACTGCCATGGTCGACCAAGTAGAATGTGGCTAGCATGCATAGGGACAATGTCACAAAGCACCTCATCCTTGTACCTACCAACTACAAAAGGAATTAGAATCTGTTTGGTAATGTTTAACTCACCTCCTTCAATGAGCCATTGGAGTTTATATGGAGTGGGATGTTTTAATGTTGTCAAACCAAGTTTTTCAACAATAAGAGTGCTAGCTACGTTTGTGCAACTCCCTCCATCGATAATCATGGTGCAAACCTTGTCCTTGACATGACACATTGTATGAAAATGTTTTCTTTGAAGATCCTCTTGAGATGTTTGTGATTGTAGGCACCTTTTCAAAACAAGCATTTCTCCTTGGTCTGCATTCTCTTCAAATTCTTTGTCTTGGTTTGCTTCAGGTTCTTCATCATAAATAAGTTGTTCAGAATCTGAGACAACATCTCCATTTTCAAGTACCATCATGGCATTTCGGTTGGGACATTGACTGGCAACATGTCCTTTCCCAAAACACTTGAAACATTTGATATCTTTGGACCTCTCGAAAGTACTGGTTTTCTTTTCTTTTCCCTTGTTAGATTCGCCCACTTGTTTAGTCTTGGTTACTTCTATAGGATCCTTTGTTTGGACTGGAGTTGGCTTCCGGAAGGTAATAGGCTCTTGCTTCCATTTGGTGGTCGAATTTGGACTACTCCGATTGTAAGCTTCCTCTTAAGTTATCGTTTAATCTTCATGGCCATATGTACCATCTCTTCAATCTCTACATAATGTTGCAGTTCAACAAGGTTAGCAATATCAAGATTTAGTTCAGATAAAAACCATGCCATGGTTACTTCTCTGTCTTCATCAACATTGGCTCGAATCATGGCTATATCCATCTCCTTGAAATAATCTTCAATGCTCTTGCTTCCTTGTTTAAGATTTTGTAGCTTATGATAAAGATCTCGGAGATAGTGAGTAGGCACGAACCTTTTCCTCATAATGGCCTTCATTTCTTCCCACGTAGTGATGGGGCGTTCACCATTTCAACTTCTTGAACTCACCAATTGATCCCACCAAATTAAGGCATAGTCCACGAATTCTATAGCAACAAGCCTGACCATCTTTTGTTCCGTATAGTTTTGACATTAAAAAATGTGTTCAATCTTGATTACCCAGTCAAGATAGGCTTCAGGATCAATTCGTCATTGAAATGGAGGAATGGTTACCTTGATGTTGCTAAAGTTATCATTCTAATTTCGATGAATATCACTTCTTGCTACTGATGTTACTTCAGCCTCTTCTTCCTAAAATTCATATTCCATTCTAGGGCGATTTAATCTCCGGTTGCACAAAGATGCTTCAAATTGATCCATACGATCATGCAAAGGCTTCAATTCTAATTTCAGCAATCTTGCCATTTCAAGTATAATGGCTTGGGTTTGCAAGTTAGGGATTTCTCATTCTGGGGTTCGTCCTGGACTCCGAGACATGATTAGTGAAATAAGAAAAGAAAAAGATGTGTAAAAAACCTTACCAGATAATACTCTCACAAAGCCTTACAAGTCACTCCAAGAAAACTTGAATGTCACTCAATCTGCTCGTGTTTGCACTCTAGGACTTTAAAGGCTTTTACTTGTCCTCTTATGATCTCACACACGCTCAAGACTTTTTCCTCTCAATTCTCTTTATCCCAAGTTCTAGAGAACTTTACTCAAAACCGTATCAAGTAGATTTTACTTGTTGGGCGTCGACTACAAAAGGATTAGCAGGAATGGAAAAACAAAATATAATGAAAGGGTGGCTTAGAAATAGAAAGAAGAGAACAAAAGGGGTTACTTACACAAAGTCACTTCACAACCTTCTATCACCACAATTAATTTAAAGGCTTAGTTGAATGGCTTGGTGATGAGAATTGCTGTTGCGTGCTTTCAACTTTACTTTCTTTCTTTTCTTTTCTTCTTTTTCTGAGTGCTTGATGATGTGAGCACATCTATACCAACAAAGGAAACTGATTCGGAGGTCTTACCAATATGACCTATCACACGTTCTAAGGCAAAACAATTCAGGGAAGTTCTTTCTCTTAAGTGTTTACAAGTTACTGAATCAATTCATAATGGTTATGGCTTAGAAACGAAGCTTCTTAATATGTTACATACTGATGTGTAATGCCACCTTAGTTATGCTAAGGAAACATATGCATTTCATTTACATAACATGGTAGTATATTTGCATTCATTCATCATTCACATTGTTAAAGCACGATAGCATGTGTTTTTGATTTAAAATAAATTATCATTCACGTGCATTCATTCTGTCATTCACATGCATTGACATTCAAACAGCATGGTATCATTTATTTTCTTTTTAATTCACTTCACGTGCATTCACATTCAAACAACATAATATCATTTATTTTTATTTCACACATGGCATTCATTTTAGTTGATGCACACATGCACGGTAGTTCAATATTGTAATACATTCATTTTAGTTGATGTACACATGCACGTCAGCTCATTATATTATAATGCATTCATTCCAGCACATTTTAATTAATTTACTTGTTTATTATTTCCTTGCACATGTAGGCTTGAACAACTTGTAGAATCTGGTAGAAACAGCTTGGTACACATCAAATAAGCATGAGAATAGTATGTTGAAGCATTATCACGACACACACATTCAGCAAAGCATAAACAACACACAAAGAGAGGGGGAGCAGCACGTGAAACACAAAACCAGCTGATCAACAATCAACCCCATGCTTGATGACTCAGCTATGCACTCACACTTATTAGAGACATGTCATACACGCCCATAATGAATCAATTTCCAGCAATTGTGATGTGATCGTGTCTAGCTCCAACTTTCTCCATGACTTGATCACACCGTGAATGTTATTCAAAGCTGGTTCTAAGGGAGTTCTTCCTTACTTTATCCTTTATTATCTTCTATATGCATCACATAATGTTATAAGCATGCTTTTGCTCCTAAAACTATGCTTGAATAATCATATGTTATCATTCATTTGCATACTATATGATTTTTATGCATAACATATGTTTTCACATCTTTACTTAGCTTTATATTATGTTTACATACGTTTTAGATTCATTTATTATGTTTGCATATCATTTACATATCATGACAGCATGTATTTATTCATTCATTCATTAACTCATGTCATGTTATTCTAGCTCATGTTATGTTTACATTAGCTCAATAGCTTTAAATCCATGTTTCTTTAGATCATTTGCATGCATGCATCTATTTTCTAGGTTATATATGTTTTCCTAAAGGTCGTGAACGTCCTATGCCTTCTATCTAGCTTATATACATGTTATCATAGCTTTTAGACAATCATTCATACCTCATATCACTCAAACACTTCACGACATCATGCATTTTACCTTAAATGAGCTCACACATTGCTTACTTTATTTGTTTGTTGATTCCTATAGGTGAAACACAAAGCAATGCATATTATGGTAGCTTGGCTAGCTAAAAGGACAAGCATAGCAGCTCACACTAGCTCATGAATGTTATGGTAGCTCATTTCATCACTTGAGAAGCTTCAACTTAGCTGGAGGAGCTAGCGTGTAGTTGAACATAGCTGGAGGAGAGCTTTGGACCAAATTAATGAAAAGTGGACTAAAGGTAGCTGGATGTACCTGGGAGAGTAGCTGAGGAGCTAAGAAGACCAAAGCTAACTAGCTTGAGTTCATCAAGATATAGCTCACCTAGTTAGCTACCAAGACACTCACCTAGCTTACCTTGAAGCTAGTTCATCTCTAGTGATGTAAGGCTAACCAGGCTTCTTCAATAATGGAGAAGTTGGCAACCTTGTTGTTTCCCGATCTAGGAGAGACACCAAATGCTACACGTTGAATTGAAAGTAATATGCACAAAAGTAGAAGATTTGATTAAGTAATTTTATAATTAAGAAATGAAATGGTAAATGGAAGAAATGAAAGTGATAGAAATGTTATCAAAGATGGTTCCGAAAGTATTGTAGAAGAATCCTTCAAGAGTTGATGAATTCGGCCTCCAATTAATGATGATGGACGAATGCCTTGATGATGATGGAAGGATAATTTAATGGTGAAAAGATGAAGATGATAATGGAATGGTGATGGAAAGATGGTGATGAAAATAATATCTTATAAAACTAAAAAGGAACCAAAGTTATAAAGAACAAAGACCCGTTTCTTATAAGTTTTATAAGGGATGGTAGCAAGGACTTTGACCCACTAGTTATAGGAACTAGGAACTAGAAGTATCAATGGAAGGGATTTGACGCCACAAACTATGAAAACTTGCTTAATCGATATACTTCTAAACGCTCGAAAAAAATTACATGGACATATCTCACTCAAGAGCCTATTGAAGGGATCCTAATTTCTAACGAAACAAAAATTATGGGATAGAGGAACATTGAAAAGAAACCACCCTTCGATTTGAGGACAAATCGCTTTAAAGAAGGGAGATGATATGATCCAATTCAGCGTTAAAAATGGACTTGCATCTCCAACCTTTCTCAATAATCAAAGGGGGATTTTCTTTAACTTAATCTTACTTTATACCATAGTTATGATAATAGCTTACATACATTATATTTATAGCTATGATGATGATATTATGAATGTATGAAGTTATTATTATGAACCACATATTTACATGATTATATCTTTAAAATACTTAGCTTATATTATGCTTTCTTTTGTAGGTTCATGTTCGGCCACATCATTGGAGCTCACTTAAAGCTAGAATTGGAGTAATTGAGCTAAGGAAACTTGACTAAGACAACTCCGAGATAGCTCAAGGACATTTTTGAGACAAAGTTTCTAACTGACCTCCGAGCTTATAGCTCACTTGAGCTGGAATTTTGAGCTAGCTAGAGACCTCAATTCAGCTGGAGAGTTTCACCATCATCTTCACCAAACAAAGCACTACAAATATGGTCTAGGTCAAATTTTTTGAATTTGTACCTTTTCACGAAGAGTTGCCAATCCGAGAAGTGCCATTTCACAAGGAGCTATCCTAAGACTCACCTTCATGCATTTCATCTATGGCTAGCTCATCTTCAGCTCAGACACATGGGAAGTAGCTCAAATGATGAAAGGATGCTTCATACAAATGTGACCTTTCATAATTAGTTGCTGCCCCATTGATGACATGCCACCTAGACGTTAGATGGATGCCAACTCACACAAAGTTGCTGCTCATTTTCACACCAAGGAGAAGCCACACCATAAGTTCCTTATGCTGCCCATGTGAGTGCCTCATGACCAGCCCACCCATGTGCCATGCGTGTGGATGAAATGGGCACCAAAATGAAGAGGCCTATCTCTATTCGGCCAAAGCATCACCTTGCTTCAAGTTGGAACCAAGATGAAGAGACAAGGGAACCATTCGGCCAAAGACATCTCCCCTCATCCAAGCATCATTTATTTTCAATTAAGACATGTATTTTGCCGAATGGACATCTAATTATTCGGCCAAAACTATGCAAGCCTATAAATAGGGCTTTGGCATTTCATTTGTACTTAACCTTTTTGATAAATTAAACTCTTATGAGATTATTCTCTCTTCAAGTTCTTTTTAGAACTATATCAATTAAGAAAGCTTTTCTAAAGTTTGTGGCATCAATCCCTTCATTGATACTTCTGATTCCTAGTTTATATAACTAGTGGGTCAAAGTCCTTGCTACTATCCCTTGTAAAACTTATAAGAAACGGGTCTTTGCTCCTTTATAGCATTGGTTCCTTCTTAGTTTTATAAGATACTATCTATTTCCATCACCATCCTCCATCATTCACGCCCATATCATCAATCTTTCCATTAAATCATCCTTCATCCATTAACAAGGCATACTTCTTCACCACCATTGGAGGCTGAAGTTAACATCACTTTAAGGAGATTTATTCAACACTTCCGCAACCATCTTTGATAACATTCTTTCACTTTCAATCCTTTCCATTTCCTTTCTTAATTATCCATTTATTTAACAACTTCTTATTCTATATGCAGATTACTTCCAATTCAACGTGTAGCATTTGGCGTCTCTCCTAGATCGAAAAACAATAAAGTTGCCAACTTCTCCATTATTGAAGAAGCCTGGTTAGCCTTACATCAAGCGGTAATCAGAGCTTTAGTGGATTGACAATCAAGTGCTGCAACAAAAGCAATAAACAAGGATCCTCATCCTTACAAATTGCAGTGGCTCAATGATGTGGGAGAAGCCAAGGTAATCAAACAAGTCGTTGTTCCTTTCTTTGTTCGAAGATACAAGGATGAAGTTCTTTGTGATGTGATGCCCATGAGTGCAAGCCACATTATACTAGGACGACCTTGGTAATTTGATAAGAAGGCTACTCACGATGGATTTTCCAATGAATATTCTTTCCAACATCAAGGGAGGAAGATCACGTTGGCACCTATGCTTCCAAATAAAGTCCACGAATGCCAGGTGACCCTTAAAGCACGTATAGAGGAATGGGAGAAAACTAAAGCCATAAAGAGAGTTGAAAGATAAGTTTTGCATGAGAAACAAATAAGAGTGGAGAAATTTGAAAGGATTAAATCTAGGAGCAAAGGGAAAAAGGAAAATGAGGGTGAAGAACATATTTTATCTAATCCTACTCATATTCTTTTTTTTTAATGCAGGATAATTCAAAAGACACATCACTTCAAGTTGAATATTCAAGAAACATGTCTTTTGAAAAAATAATAGTCCTGACCTTTGGTGATCCACAAGACATGTCCTTTGTCATTTCAAAAGATGTATCACTTTGATATGATCTAAACTAGCTCCAATTTTCTCCATGACTTTATCACACCATGGATGTTATTCAAAGCTATTTCTAAGGGAGTTCTTCCTTACCCTATCTTATATTATATCATTCATACATTCTATTCTATCATAAGCATGCATTCACATGTTAGTATAAATTATCATAATAATTCCATCCTATGCCTAGTTGTTCATGTCCTTCATATCATTCAAATATATGCTATGATTACATATCATTTCTTAGGATATTATTATTACATGTTTCCATTTATCATTTATGATGAATACCATGTTAAATGATATTCATGCATACAACATATATCCACAATGTTATTTCAAGCATGTTAAGTATGCTATATTAGTCTTGCATTCATTTAAGCATGATTATCACATATACATCAAGGCAGAATAATTATCATTCATTTTATCAGCTCCTATGCATTCATTTTAGCACTTAGGCTTTATGCATTAGTTCATACATATTATAAGATGATATATTTAGCTCATGACCTTCAAGCATAGCTCACATTACCATAATCTTACATGGTAGCAAGGTATTTAGCTCATATCAGCTCAATATCATGGACTTACCTTGTTTCCTTGCACATGTAGGTACATTAGAGTGTGATGCACATTGAGGTAGCTTGATGGATAAATTGGACGTCATATGCAGCTCACAAACAGCTCACAAAGTAAGAGGCAGCTCATGGAACACTAAGGAAAGCTCAATTCAGCTGGAGGAGCTCAAGGCTAGCTAAACTCAGCTAGTTGGACTATTTGGAGCTGAGTTGTCAAAAATGATATCAATGGTAGTTGAATGTAGCTAAACATGCTGTTGTGGAGCTCCCAAGGACTCGGCTAGGAAGCTTGTTCATAAACAGCCCCATGCTAGCTAGCTAGCTCCACACTCAAACTAGCTTGGAAAAAGACACATGCACACTCAAGATGGAGCACATGACCAACCTTTATCCCATGTACAAGGATGCACCACAAGGCTCGCTATAGTGCCCATGTGCGTGCCATATGACTAGCCCCATGTGCCTTGCGTGTGATATCATTTAGGCGCCAAGATGAAGAGCCCTCTCCCTATTCGGTCAAGCAACATCTCCCATCCAATTTGGTGCCAACATGAAGGGACACAAGAGCTATTCGACCAAGGGTTATCACCCTCCATTTAAACTGAACCATCATCTCTATTTTGTAATTAATTATGACTCTATAGGAAGGCACAAGGATGGTCGAATCCCCTTGTAACTATTTGGCCATGCCTCTCCATTTCCTATAAATAGGAAAGCATATATCATTTGTAATCAGACCTTTTTGATTAATATAAGTGAGATTATTCTCTTCCTTAAGTCCTGGTGACTTTTATCGACTTATCAAGTATTTTATACTTGTGGCGTCAACCCCTTTTCACCTTGATACTTCTGACTTGATGTAAGGCTAACCAGGCTTCTTCAATAATGGAGAAGTTGGCAACCTTGTTGTTTCCCGATCTAGGAGAGACACCAAATGCTACATCTTGGATTGAAAGTAATCTGCACAAAAGAAGAAGAATTGTTTAATTAATATGATAATTAAGAAATAAAAAGTGAATGGAATTGGAAAGAATAGAAATGGAAAGGAATGTTATCAAGATGGGCTGCGGAAGTGTTGAATAAATCTCCTTCAAGTGATGTTGACTTCGGCCTCCAATGGTGGTGATGAAGTATGCCTTGTTTATGAATGAAGGATGATTTAATAGTGATGAAATGTTATTTGGAATGGTGGTAGAGTTGGCGTGAAAATGATGGACTATGGTGATGTTATAGTCGTGAAAATGGTGATGGAAGGTGGTGATGAATAGATAGTATCTTATAAAACTAAGAAGGAACCAATGCTATAAAGGAGCAAAGACCCATATCTTATAAGTTCTATAAGGGATGGTATGAAAGGACTTTGACCCACTAGTTATTTAAACTAGGAACCATAAGTATCAATGAGGGAATGACGCCACAAGCTTTAGAAAAGGCTTGCTTAATCGATATAGTTCTGAAAAGAACTTGAAGAGAGAATAATCTCACAAAGGATTTTTAATATCAAAAGGGTTGGTTTTACAAATGAATGCCAAAGCCTATTTATAGATTTGTAAAGGCTTGGCCGAATAAATACATGTCTTTTCGGTAAAATACATGTCTTAAAACGAAAATAAATGATGCTTGGATGAGGGGAGATGTCTTTGGCAGAATGGTTCCCATAACTCTTCATCTTGCCGCCAACTTGAAGCATGATGATGTTTAGGCCGAATAGAGAGAAGCCTTTTCATTTTTGCGCCTAATTCATTCACATGCAAAGCACATGGGTGGCTGATCATGTGGCACTCACATGGATGGTGTAGAAAGCTTAAGGCGTGGACTCCTTCATGGCGTGAAGATAAACAGCAACTTAGGCGTGACTTGTCATCAAACATGTGTCTAGGTGACATGGCATCAATGGGGCAGCAACTAATTATGAAAGGTCACATTTGTGTGAAACAACCTTTCATCATTTGAGCTACTTCCCATGAGTTTGAGCTGAAGTTGAGCTGGCCATAGATGAAGGACATGTGTATAAGTCATAGGACAGCTCCTTGCGAAAAGGCACTTCTCGGAATGGCAACTCTTCGCGGAAAGGTACGAATTCATAAAATTCGACCTAGACCATATTTGTAGTGCTCTATGTGGTGAAGATGATGGTGCAACTCTCCAGCTGAAATGAAGTCTCTAGCTAGCTCAAAAGTCCAGCTCAAGTGAGCTATGAGCTCGGAGGTCAGCTGACAACTTTTCATCATTTGTTCTTCATGATCTCCCGAGTCATCTTATGTAATATTTCCAAGCTTATTGACTCCAATTCTAGCTTTAAATCAGCTCCCATGATGTGGCCGAACATGTACCTACAAAAGAAAGCATTTATAAGCTAAGTAATATAAGATATAAATATGTGGTTCATAGATTATATTATATGTCAACATAAAACATATTATATAATCTATTGTTTGGGGATGCATTTCTAAATGATTCAAAGGTTTTAATGCATTTGGTAGTAAGAGCTTCCCTGAAAAGTTTGGCCCTTGATCGAGTTATTGGTCCTTGTGGCATTACTTCCATATCCTTTGAAGGTGGCGTTGGTGTACTCACATCATCCCCCCTTCTTTTATGCGATTTGTCCCCAAATTGTCATCATCCTTGATTGGAGATAGATCTGCTATATTGAAGGTGCCACTTACATTGTATTCTCCGGGAAAATCTAACTTGTATGCATTGTCATTAATCTTCTCAATGATTTGAAAGGGACCATCTCCTCTTGGTAAAAGCTTAGATTTCCTTTTAGTAGGAAACCTTTCCTTTCGCAAATGCACCCATACCCAATCTCCAACTTCCAAATGGAGTGACTTACGTCCCTTATTGGCTTGTTGCTCATACTGCTTTGTTCTTCTCTTAATATTGTGCCGAACTTGTTCATGTAACTTCTTGATGAACTCAGCCTTGTTCTTGCCATCCTTGTGAACCATTTGTTCTTAAGGTAGAGGAAGAAGGTCTAAAGGAGTTAAGGGATTGAACCCATACACTACCTCGAATGGTGAATTTTTTATGGCCGAATGTACTGACCGGTTGTAAGCAAATTCAACATGTGGTAGGCAGTCTTCCCAAGTCTTTATGTTTTTCTTGACGATGGCTCTCAACAATGTTGATAATACTCTGTTGACTACCTTCGTTTGCCCATCAGTTTGGGGGTGACAAGTTGTTGAAAACAACAATTTAGTTCCAAGTTTGTTCCATAATGTTCTCCAAAAATGGCTAAGGAACTTGACATCTCAGTCAGAAACAATGGTCCTTGGTATGCCATGCAATCTCACAACTTCTTTGAAGAATAGATTAGCCACATGGGTTACATCATCGGTTTTGTGACATGGTATGAAATGGGCCATTTTGGAAAACCGATCAACCACCACAAATATAAAATCTCGTCCATTTCTTGTTTTTGGAAGACCCATCACAAAATCCATGGAAATATCAACCCATGGTGCTATAGGAATGGGAAGAGGTCTGTAAAGTCCATGAGGCATGACCTTTGACTTAGCCTTTTTGCAAACGATGCTTCTATCACAAACCCGTTCAACATCCCTTTTCATTTTAGGCCAATAGAGATGTTTTTTCAAGATTTCCAATGTCTTACCGATTCCAAAATGTCCCATGAGCCCTCCCTCATGAGCTTCTCGTACCAATACTTCTCGAAAGGAACCTTGTGGAATACATAGCCTTTCTTCCTTGAATAGGTACCCATCATGTCTATAGAATTTCTCCACTGCACCCTTTTCTCAAGACTTGTATTTTTCTCCAAAATCATGATCATTAGCATAGTAATCTTTAAGGAAAGAAAAACCAAGTAACTTAGAGTTTAAGGTGTTAAGAAGAACATACCTTCGTGAAAGGGCATCTGCAACAACATTCTCTTTACCTTTCTTGTAGTGAATGACGTATGGGAAGGACTCAAGAAATTCTATCCACTTGGCATGTCGTTTGTTGAGTTTGTGTTGGCTTTTAATATGCTTCAATGCCTCGTGATCAGTATGAATGATAAATTCCTTGGGCTATAGATAGTGTTGCCACGTATCTAATGCCCTTATAAGAGAATACATCTCTTTGTCATAAATAGGGTAGTTTAGTGAAGCACCACTTAACTTTTCACTAAAGTATGCAACTGGTCGTCCCTCTTGAGTCAAAACGACACCTATACCAATTCCAGAAGCATCACATTCTATTTCAAAAATTTTATCAAAATTAGGAAGTACCAGAAGCAGTGCTTTAGTCAAGCATTCCTTGATGGCCGTGAATGCTTCTTCTTGTTCTTTGCCCCATTCAAAGGTAGAATTCTTTTTAATTACCCCAGTTAAGGGAGAGGCAATAGAACTAAAATTGGGCACAAATCTCCGGTAAAAACTTGCAAGTCCATGAAAACTTCTGACTTGGCTTATTGATGTAGGTCTTGGCCAGTCCTGAATTGCTTTAATCTTTTCTGGATCTACTTCAAGTCCCTGTGAACTTATAATAAATCCTAAGAATGTAAGCTTGTTAGTGCAAAAAGAACATTTTTGAAGGTTAGCATAAAGTTCCTCTTTTTGGAGAGTTTCAAGTACTGACCTCAAATGTTGCACATGATCATCCAAATTATGGCTATAAATCAAAATATCATCGAAATATACCATACAAAACTTACCAATAAAAGCCCGAAGTACATGGTTCATCAACCACATGAAAGTACTAGGTGCATTAGTCCAAAGGGCATAACCAACCATTCGTACAATCCTTGCTTTGTTTTGAAAGCAGTTTTCCATTCATCTCCTTCTCGCATCCTAATCTGATGATATCCACTTTTAAGATCAATTTTGGAGAAAATGGTGGCACCACTTAGTTCATCCAGCATATCGTTAAGCCTTGGAATTGGATGTCGGTATTTGATAGTGATCTGATTAACTGCTCGACAATCTACACACATTCTCCATGAACCATCCTTCTTTGGTACAAGCAAAACAGGAACAACACATGGACTTAGGCTTTCTCGAATGTACCCCTTTTCCATTAACTCACCAACTTGTTTTTGAAGTTCCTTTGTTTCCTCCGGATTACTTCTATAGACTGGTTTGTTTGGTATGGTGGCACCAGGAATGAAATCGATTTGATGTTCAATTCCTCGAAGAGGTGGAAGTCCTCTTGGTATATCTTCTGGAAACATGGCTTCGAATTCCTGTAAAAGAGAAATAATAGAAGAAGGCAAACCTTCTTGGAGATTAGTTAAAAGTAGACTTTCCTTGTACATTAGTACAATTAAAGCCTTATGTGACAGCAAATGTTTCCTAATCTCCTTTCTTCCAGCATATATGTTCAATGCTTTAGTCGTTTCTTTTTCATTGTTTTTGATTAACTCCATGCTTTTCTTCAAATGAATTTGATCTTCATTCACATGACTAGGAGATAGTGGCGTCAAAGTGAATTTCTTATCATTATGAATGATAGTATATCTATTGGTAAAACCATCATGGATTGCTCGTCGGTCAAATTGCCATGGTCTTCCCAAAAGTATATGTCCAGCATCCATTGGTACAACATCACAAAGGACTTCATCTTGATATTTGCCAATTGAGAATGGAATGACAACTTGCTTGGTGATTCTTACTTCCCCACCATCATTTAAACATTGAAGTTTATATGGATTTGGATGCTTAGAAGTCTTCAAGCCAAGTTTTACCACCATAAGAGTGCTTGCAACATTCGTACAACATCCTCCATCGATGATCATAAAACAAACTTTGTTGTTTACATGACAACGAGTATGGAAGATGTTTTCTCTTTGGTCATCTTCTATGATTTGAGTGCTTAAAGCCTTTTTGATGACAAAAGCTTGTCTCGAAACTGAATGGAAATCAAACAATTCTTGTGACATGGTTAGTAAAATAAATGAATAAATTAAAACCTTACCAGCACACTCACAAAAACCTCACGTGATCTCTCCAAGAAAATTCAGATTGCACTCCACTCACTCTCGTGTTTGCACTCGGGATATGATCCTTGGCTTTTTCTGATCCCCCTTCTGATCTTACCCTCTCGTTTTCCTTTTACCGCTCGATTCTCTCTTGTAGGTCCTTTTTAAGAACTAACTCAAGATTGAGCAAGTTTCTTTAGTTTGTGCGTCGGCTTAAAACAATATGGTTAGGGTATAGAAATGGTTATGGTAAAGGTATGATAGAAAAGGTTAAGAAAAGGATAAAGTAATGAAATAAGAAAAGATGAAAGAAAAGGAAATGAAATAGTAAGAAAGTGAAGATAACTTACAACTCAAGTTGCAACACTTACTATCTTCCTTCACAAGAAACAACAAGGATACCTCCTTCAAGTTTGATGTTGGGTAGATGGTAATATGCTTCTCTTTGAGTGTACTTTGCAACTTTGCTTCACTTTTTCTTTTTCTTTTGATTTTCTTCTTTTTCTTTTCTTTCTTTTGCACTCCAAATTTGATGTAGGAGTCTTTTTCTTTTCTCTTTTGTTTTCTTCTTTCTTGTTGCTTTTTTGTTGTTGTAGCACTTTGTATGTCAATCCACCAAAGCTCTGATACCACTTGATGTAAGGCTAACCAGGCTTCTTTAATAATGGAGAAGTTGGTAACCTTGTTGTTTCCCGATCTATGAGAGACACCAAATGCTACACCTTGGATTGAAAGTAATTTGCACAAAAGAAGAAGAATTGTTTAATTAATATGATAATTAAGAAATAAAAAGTGATGGAATTGGAAAGAATAGAAATGGAAAGGAATGTTATCAAGATGGGCTGCGGAAGTGTTGAATAAATCTCCTTCAAGTGATGTTGACTTCGGCCTACAATGGTGGTGATGAAGTATGCCTTGTTTATGAATGAAGGATGATTTAATAGTGATGAAATGTTATTTGGAATGGTGGTAGAGTTGGCGTGAAAATGATGAACTATGGTGATGTTATAGTCGTGAAAATGGTGATGGAAGGTGGTGATGAATAGATAGTATCTTATAAAACTAAGAAGGAACCAATGCTATAAAGGAGCAAAGACCCGTATCTTATAAGTTCTATAAGGGATGGTATGAAAGGACTTTGACCCACTAGTTATTTAAACTAGGAACCAGAAGTATCAATGAGGGAATGACGCCACAAGCTTTAGAAAAGGCTTGCTTAATCGATATAGTTCTAAAAAGAACTTGAAGAGAAAATAATCTCACAAAGGATTTTTAATATCAAAAGGGTTGGTTTTACAAATGAATGCCAAAGCCTATTTATAGATTTGTAAAGGTTTGGCCGAATAAATACATGTCTTTTCGGCAAAATACATGTCTTAAAACGAAAATAAATGATGCTTGGATGAGGGGAGATGTCTTTGGCCGAATGGTTCCCATAACTCTTCATCTTGGCGCCAACTTGAAGCATGATGATGTTTAGGCCGAATAGAGAGAAGCCTTTTCATTTTGGTGCCTAATTCATTCACATGCAAAGCACATGGGTGGCTGATCATGTGGAACTCACATGGATGGTGTAGAATGCTTAAGGCGTGGACTCCTTCATGGCGTGAAGATAAACAGCAACTTATGCGTGACTTGTCATCAAACATGTGTCTAGGTGACATGGCATCAATGGGGCAGCAACTAATTATGAAAGGTCACATTTGTGTGAAACAACCTTTCATCATTTG
Organism: Hibiscus syriacus; assembly: GCF_006381635.1. Lineage (NCBI taxonomy): Eukaryota > Viridiplantae > Streptophyta > Magnoliopsida > Malvales > Malvaceae > Hibiscus > Hibiscus syriacus. The sequence goes on along the minus strand of NW_024063234.1, from coordinate 47,630 downwards.
AGCTACTTCCCATGAGTTTGAGCTGAAGTTGAGCTGGCCATAGATGAAGGACATGTGTACAAGTCATAGTACAGCTCCTTGTGAAAAGGCACTTCTCGGAATGGCAACTCTTCGCAAAAAGGTACGAATTCATAAAATTCGACCTAAACCATATTTGTAGTGCTCTATGTGGTGAAGATGATGGTGCAACTCTCCAGCTGAAATGAAGTCTCTAGCTAGCTCAAAAGTCCAGCTCAAGTGAGCTATGAGCTCGGAGGTCAGCTGACAACTTTTCATCATTTGTTCTTCATGATCTCCCGAGTCATCTTATGTAAGATTTCCAAGCTTATTGACTACAATTCTAGCTTTAAATCAGCTCCCATGATGTGGCCGAACATGTACCTACAAAAGAAAGCATTTATAAGCTAAGTAATATAAGATATAAATATGTGGTTCATAGATTATATTATATGTCAACATAAAACATATTATATAATCTATTGTTTGGGGATGCATTTCTAAATGATTCAAAGGTTTTAATGCATTTGGTAGTAAGAGCTTCCCTGAAAAATTTGGCCCTTGATCGAGTTATTGGTCCTTGTGGCATTACTTCCATATCCTTTGAAGGTGGCGTTGGTGTACTCACATCATTTCTGGTTCCTAGTTCTTATAACTAGTGGGTCAAAGTACTTAATACCACCCCTTAAAGTAGTAATATAAAGTCTGGGCCTTTGCTCTCTATAGAATTGGTTCTTCTTTGAGTCTTCTATAAGATACTATCCTCACAACCATCCCTTTGTTTCATCAGCCATAAGCCATAGACATATCAATCATCTTCCGCTTCCATCTCTCATTTAAACAGCCCACCTATTTACCCATACGTTTACCACCCTTAACCATATCTTTTGAGCCATTCATTTGTGCAGGTTGTTTTGCTTCCTTCCTAGATCCACAATCAATTGTTAAGGTACAAATGCCTTACATCACACTTGAAGTGCCAAGAGTTTGGATCACTGATACTCCAAGTAAATTGTACATATTGAAATGAATTCAGCAACCAATGAAGTTTTCCATCATTAAGCAACCAACAACCATCAAACACCCACCCTGGTTTGCTATTTCCATTCATCTTGTTAATAGTTTTTCATTTAGTAACTTTGATTTGTTTTGTAGCAACTTGTTTCATCCTTATGGTGAAATCCTACCAACCTTAAAGGCAATCATTTGCAGAGGCACAAAGGTGAAAGGACATGATGATTTAAATCAACACCAAGGAGTCATTTAAAGAACAATTATCTTCACTAAGCGGCGTAATGACTTCGACCAAGAGACAAACATTTTCACCAATACGCATGATGAATTAAAGGGAGGAATTGAAGAGATAGAGGTCCTTTCCAAGCATTGTGATGATTCAAAGAATAAATAAAAAGGAACAAGTTGGTTCGTGAAGGGATATGTCTCTCCCGTTCAAAGGTGATGTAAGGCTAACCAGGCTTCTTCAATAATGGAGAAGTTGGCAGCCTTGTTGTCTCCCGATCTAGGAGGGACACCAAATGCTACACTTGAATTAATATGAAATCTACATAATATAAAGAAAGAAATTATATATTGGAAATAAGAAATGAAAAGATAAGAAATAAAATGGATAGAGATGTTATCAAATGTAGGCTACGGAAGTGTTGTAGAAATCTCCTTCAAATGCAATAGGATGATGTCTTGAAGTCCATGGAATGAAGATAGGCAACAACTTGACGTGAATTAGCTTCCAATGTGTATCTAGATGACATGGCATCCATTGGACAGCCTAGAGATGAACTAGCTTCAAGGTAAGCTAGATGAGTGTCTTGGTAGCTAACTAGGTGAGTTATAGCTTGATAAACTCAAGCTAGTTAGCTTTGGTCTTCTCAGCTCCTCAACTGCTCTCCCAGCTACCTTTAGTCCACTTTTCAGTACTTTGGTCCAAAACTCTCCTCCAGCTAAGTTCAGCTACATGCTAGCTCCTCCAGCTAAGTTGAGCTTTCCTTAGTGTTCCACGAGCTACCATGATATTTGTGAGTTGTTTGTGAGCTGCATATGACGTCCAAATACTCTACCAAGCTGCCTCATCATGCATCACACTCCAATGTACCTATATGTGCAAGGAAACAAGGTAAGTCCATGATATTGAGCTGTTATGAGCTAAATACCTTGCTGCCATGTATGATTATGTTGATGTGAGCTATGTTTGAAGGTTATGGGCTAATTATATCATCTCAAAATATGTGTAAGATAATGCATGAAGCTTAAGAGCTAATATGAATGCATATAAACTAATGAAATGATTTATAATGATGATGCCTTGATGTATATATGATAATCATGCTTAATATGATTATAAGACTATCCTAACATGCTTATAACATTGTGTATCAATCATAAAGATATGGGTATATGTTGTATGCATCAATATCATATAACATGGTATTCATAAATGATAAATGGAAACATGTAATAATAATATCCTAAGAAATTATATGTAATCATAGCATATATTTGAATAATATGAAAAACATAATCAAATAAGCATAGGATGAAAATAATAATATGATAATTTATACTAACATGTGAATGCATTCTTATGATAGAATATAATGTATAAATGATATAGTATAAGATAGGGTAATGAAGAATTCCCTTAGAAAAATATTTGAAGAACATCCATGGTGTGTTCAAGTCATGGAGAAAGTTGGAGCTAGTTTGGATCGTATCACTAGCTCCCACACTCAAGCTAACTTGAATGATACACATGCACGCCCAAGATGGAGCACATGATGATGTGATCCAATTCAGCATCAAAAGATGATGGTGCAACTCTCCAGCTGAAAAGAGTTCTCTAGCTAGCTCAAAAGTCCAGCTCAAGTGACCTATGAGCTCGGAGGTCAGCTGACAACTTTGTCTCAAAATGTCCTTGAGTTGTCCCGGAGTTGTCTAGTCAAGTTTCCTTAGCTCAATGATTCCAATGCTAGCTTTAAATCATCTCCAATGATGTGGCCGAACATGTACCTACAAAAGAAAGCATATAATAAGCTAAATAATATAAGATATAATCATGTAAATATGTGGTTCATAATAATAACTTCATACATTCATAATATCATCATCATAACTATAAATATAATGTATGTAAGTTATTATCATAACTATGGTATAAAGAAAGATTAAGTTAAAGAAAATCTCCCTTTGATTTTTGAGAAAGGTTGGAGATACAAATATGGTCTAGGTCAAAATTTGTGAATTTGTACCTTTTCGCGAAGAGTTGCCAATCCGAGAAGTGCCCTTTCACAAGGAGTTGTCCTAAAACTCATCGTCATGTATTTCATCTATGGCCAGCTCATCTTCAGCTCAAACACAAGGGAAGTAGCTCAAATGATGAAAGGTTTCTTCACACAAATGTGTTCTTTCATAATTAGTTGCTGCCCAATTGATGACATGTCATTTAGACACATGTTTGATGCCAAGTAACGCCTAACTTGTTGCTCATCTGCACGCCATGAAGGAGTCCACACCATAAGCATTCTACACCATCCATGTGAGTGCCTCATGACCAGCCTACACATGTGCCAAACATGTGGGTGAAATGGGCGCCAAACTGAAGAGGCTTCTCCCTATTCGGCCAAACCAAGGCATTGCTTTAAAGTTGGCACCAAGATAAACCATAATAAGACCATTCGGCCAAGGAAACTTCCTTTCAACCAAGCATCATGCATTTTCAATTTAAATCATGTTGATGTAAGGTAATTCTACCTTCTCGTTTGATTGTGGATCTAGGAAGGAAGCAAAACAACCTGCACAAGTGAATGGCTCAAAACAGAATGGATAAGGGTGGTAAGTGTATGGTTTAATAGGTAGGCTATTTAATAAATGAGAGATGGAAGCGGAAGATGATTGAAATGGTTATGGTTATGGCGATGAAACAAAAGGATGGTTGTGAGGATAGTATCTTGAGAACGCTCAAAGAAGAACCAATGCTATAGAGAGCAAAGACCCAATCTTTATATTGTTTCTTCAAGGGGTGGTGTTAAGTACTTTGACCCACTAGTTATATGAACTAGGAACCAGAAGTATCAAGATGAAAGAAGAGGGTTGACGCCACAATTATAAATTATACTTGATAAGTCGATAAAAAGTCACCAGGACTTAAGGAAGAGAATAATCTCACTTATTTTAAACAAAAGGTCTGATTACAAATGATGAATGCTTTCCTATTTATAGGAAATGGAGGGGCATAGCCGAATAGAGACATAATGGTTCGACCAGCCCATGTATCTCCCTATAAAGACATAATTTAAATGCTAAAAGAGATGATGGTTGATGGAGGGAAATGATCCTTGGCCGAATAACACTTGTATCCCTTCAAATTGGCGCCAAATGGGAGAGGAGATGATGCTTGGCCGAATGGTTAAATGGCTCTTCATCTTGGCGCCTAAATGAGGTCATATGCACGGTACATGGGGGCTGGTCATATGGCAAGCACATGGGTGTTCTAGGGAGCCTTGTGGTGCGGCCTTGTGCATGGGATGATGGCTGGTCATGTTCTCTCTCTTGGGCGTGCATGTGTCTCCTCCAAGCTAGCTTGAATTGTGGAGCTAGCTAGCAAACATGGGTTGTTTGTGAACAAACTTCCTAGCTAAGTCATTGTGAGCTCCTTAACATTATGTTCAGCTACATTCAGCTACCTTTGACATCACTTTTGGCAACTCAGCTCCAAATAGTCCAACTAGCTAAGTTTAGCTAGCCTTAAGCTCCTCCAGCTGAATCGAGCTTCCCTTAGTGTTCCATGAGCTGCCTTTTACTTTGTAAGCTGTTTGTGAGCTGCATATGATGTCCAAATCATTCACCAAGCTACCTCAACGTTTATTATGCTCCAATGTACCTACATGTGCAAGGAAACAAGGTAATTCCATGATATTGAGCTAATATGAGCTAATTACCTTGCTGTCATGTTTGATTATGGTAATGTGAGCTAAGTTTGAATGTCATGAGCTAATTATATCATCTCCTAATATGTGTAAGGTAAGTTATAAAGCCTAAGAGCTAATATGAATGCAAATGAACTAATGAAATGCATTATAAGTATGCTGCCTTGATGTATATGTTATAATCATGCATAATATAATTATATAGCTGTCCTAACATGCTTAACATATTAAAATAACAATGTGTAAGATGTATTCATACTAAGTTATTCTTTAACTTCATAACTAATATCCTTAGCATGATATGTAATATAATAATATATATTATAAGGTTATTATATGGTAAATGCATTAAAAGGATGTTCAAGAGTACTCCCTTTATAGTTGAAAACGTGCTTGCATCATCCCCCCTTCTTTAGGGCGATTTGTCCTCAAATCGAGTCCATTTTGTCCTTGCATAGCTTCACGCCTCTTTGCTAAAAGAAAGTATCCTTTGAACATTTGTGTTCTTCCATTATATACCCTTTTGTAAGATTTCCCTTTAGGCCTTTCTTTGGAATATGATTTACAACCAGGTACCTTTTGGGAATGATCTTTATCTAGGGATATCCCTTTTGGAAGTGACCTTTCACGTGAATTGTCCTGAAAAGTGAGGAGAGAAAAAGGTTTCATATGAAGGGGGTACTTACCTTTTGTAGATTAAAATCATTGGCGAAGAGTTGTGAATTTAAGTCCCAAACATCACCACTTTTCGTAGGTGACCCTTCATTTTCCAGCATTGAACCATCATGTATCTCTATGAAGAAGTTTGGTTTCTTGTTTAGTTCCTCTTCATTTTTCGTCAGAGTTTTATCTTTGCGCCATGCTTGTACACTCTTTCGCATATGCAATTGATCCTGTTGTACTTCTTTTGGCGTTAAAGGCATCAAGGTCACCTTGCGTCCATCATGCTTAAAAGTGTATTGATTGTGAAAACAATCATGAATGGCCCTTTTTTCATACTGCCATGGTCTCCCAAGTAAGATGTGGCTAGCATGCATAGGGACAATGTCACAAAGCACCTCGTCCTTGTGCCTACCAACTGAGAAAGGAATTAGAACCTGTTTGGTAACATTTAACTCACCTCCTTCATTGAGCCATTAGAGTTTATAAGGAGTAGGATGTTTTGACGTTGCCAATCCAAGTTTTTCAACCATAAGAGTGCTGGCTACGTTTGTGCAACTTCCTCCATCGATGATCATTGTGCAAACCTTATCCTTGAAATGGCATCTTGTATGAAAGATATTGTTTCTCTGAATATCATCTTGGGATGTTTGTGATTGTAGGAACCTCTTTGAAACAAGCATCTCACCATGATCTGCATTTTCTTCCGTTTCTTCTTCTTGTATTGTTTCAGGTTCCTCGTCAAAAATAGGCTCATCAGAATCTGATACAATATCTCCATTGTCAAGCACCATCATGGTATTTCGGTTGGGACATTGACTAGCAACATGTCCTTTTTCAAAACACTTGAAACATTTGATGTCTCTTGATCTCTCAAAAGTACTGGTTTGCTTTTCTTTACCCTTGCTAGATTCGCCCACTTGTGTAGTTTTAGGTACCTCTGCACAATCCTTTGTTTGGACTGGAGTTTACTTTCGGAAAGTAATAGGTTCTTGCTTCCATTTGGTGGCCGAATTTTGACTGCTCCTAGTGTAGGATTTCCTTTGGAGTAGTCTTTCAATTTTCATGGCCACATGCACCATTTATTCAATCTCTACATAATGCTGAAGTTCAACAAGGTTAGCAATATCAAGATTTAGGCCAGATAAGAATCTTGCCATTGTTGCTTCTCTATCTTCATCCACATTGGCTCGGATCATGGTAATATCCATTTCTTTGAAATAATCTTCAACGTTCTTGCTTCCTTGTTTCAAATTTTGTAATTTATGATAAAGATCTCGGTGATAGTGAGTAGGAACAAACCTTTTCCTCATAATGGCCTTCATTTCATCCCATGTTGTGATGGGACGTTCACCATTTCGTCTTCTTGAACTCACCAATTGGTCCCACCAAACTAAGGCATAGTCCACGAATTCCATAGCAGCAAGCCTAACCTTCTTTTGCTCCGTATAGTTTTGGCATTCAAAAATGTGTTCAATTTTGATTACCCAATCAAGATAGGCTTCTGGATCAGTTCATCCTTGAAATGGAGGAATAGTCACTTTGTTGTTGCTGAAGTTGTCATTTTGATTTCGATGAACATCTCTCCTTGCTACTGATGTTACTTCAGCCTCTTCCTCTTCTAAGTCTTCTTCTATTCTAGGGCGGTTTACTCTCCGGTTGCCTAAAGATGCTTCTAATTGATCCATACGATCTTGCAAAGGATCCAATTCTAATTTCAACAATCTTGCCATTTCGTGCATAATAGCTTATGTCTGCAAGTTAGGGGCTTCTCTTTCTGGGGATCGTCCTGAACTCTGAGACATGGTTAGTGAAATAAGAAAAGAATAATATGTGTAAACGGCCTTACCAGAATATACTCTCACAAAGCCTCACGAGTCACTCCAAGGAAACTTGATGTCACTCAATCCGCTCGTGTTTGCACTCTAGGACTTTAATGGCTTTTACTTGTCCTCTTCTAATCTCACACACGCTCCAGCCTTTTTCCTCTCGATTCTCTTGTCTCAAGTTCTAGAAAACTTTTACTCAAGACTATATCAAGTAAATTTTACTTGTTTGACGTCGGCTGCAAATGGGTTAGTAGGAATGGAAAGCAAAATATAATTGAAAGGGTGGCTTAGAAAAAATAGAAAGAAGAGAATAAAGGAGTTACTTACACAAGTCACTTTACAACCTTCTATCACCACAATCAATTTAAAAGGCTTACTTGAAAGGCTTGGTGATGAGAATTGTTGATGAGTGCTTCAACTTTCTTTCTTTTCTTTTTTGAGTGCTTTCAATTTCTTCTTTTGAGTGCTTTGATTTTCTTTACTGGATTTTTCTTGATTTCTTTCAATTTGCACTTCACTTGCACTTCTTTTTGTATTTTGTTTTTATTGTTGTTGCACGTTGCTTTCTTCCACCAAAGCTCTGATTACCGCTTGATGTAAGGTAATTCTACCTTCTCGTTTGATTGTGGATCTAAGAAGGAAGCAAAACAACATGCATAAGTGAATGGCTCAAAACAGAATGTATAAGGGTGGTAAGTGTATGGTTTAATAGGTAGGCTATTTAATAAATGAGAGATGGAAGCGGATGATGATTGAAATGGTTATGGTTATGGCAATGAAACAAAAGGATGGTTGTGAGGATAGTATCTTGAGAACGCTCAAAGAAGAACCAATGCTATAGAGAGCAAAGACCCAATCTTTATATTGTTTCTTCAAGGGGTGGTGTTAAGTACTTTGACCCACTAGTTATATGAATTAGGAACCAAAAGTATCAAGATGAAAGAAGAGGGTTGATGCCACAATTATAAATTATACTTGATAAGTCGATAAAAAGTCACCAGGACTTAAGGAAGAGAATAATCTCACTTTTTTTAAACAAAAGGTCTGATTACAAATGATGAATGCTTTCCTATTTATAGGAAATGGAGGGGCATAGCCGAATAGAGACATAATGATTCGGCCAACCCATGTATCTCCCTATAAAGACATAATTTAAATGCTAAAAGAGATGATGGTTGATGGAGGGAAATGATCCTTGGCCGAATAACACTTGTATCCCTTCAAATTGGCGCCAAATGGGAGAGGACATGATGCTTGGCCGAATGGTTAAATGGCTCTTCATCTTGGCGCCTAAATGAGATCATATGCACGGTACATGGGGGCTGGTCATATGGCAAGCACATGGGTGTTCTAGCGAGCCTTGTGGTGCGGCCTTGTGCATGGGATGATGGCTGGTCATGTTCTCTCTCTTGGGCGTGCATGTGTCTCCTCCAAGCTAGCTTGAATTGTGGAGCTAGCTAGCAAACATGGGCTGTTTGTGAACAAGCTTCCTAGCTAAGTCATTGTGAGCTCCTTAACATTATGTTCAGCTACATTCAGCTACCTTTGACATCACATTTGGCAACTCAGCTCCAAATAGTCCAACTAGCTAAGTTTAGCTAGCCTTAAGCTCCTCCAGCTGAATTGAGCTTCCCTTAGTGTTCCATGAGTTGCCTTTTACTTTGTAAGCTGTTTGTGAGCTGCATATGATGTCCAAATCATTCACCAAGCTACCTCAACGTTTATTATGCTCCAATGTACCTACATGTGCAAGGAAACAAGGTAATTCCATGATATTGAGCTAATATGAGCTAATTACCTTGCTGTCATGTTTGATTATGGTAATGTGAGCTAAGTTTGAATGTCATGAGCTAATTATATCATCTCCTAATATGTGTAAGGTAAGGTATAAAGCCTAAGAGCTAATATGAATGCAAATGAACTAATGAAATGCATTATAAGTATGCTGCCTTGATGTATATGTTATAATCATGCATAATATAATTATATAGCTGTCCTAACATGCTTAACATATTAAAATAACAATGTGTAAGATGTATTCATACTAAGTTATTCTTTAACTTCATAACTAATATCCTTAGCATGATATGTAATATAATAATATATATTATAAGGTTATTATAAAGTAAATGCATTAAAAGGATGTTCAAGAGTACTCCCTTTATAGTTGAAAACGTGCTTGCATCATCCCCCCTTCTTTAGGGCGATTTGTCCTCAAATCGAGTCCATTATGTCCTTGCATAGCTTCACGCCTCTTTGCTAAAAGAAAGTATCCTTTGAACATTTGTGTTCTTCCATTATATACCCTTTTGTAAGATTTCCCTTTAGGCCTTTCTTTGGAATATGATTTACAACCAGGTACCTTTTGGGAATGATCTTTATCTAGGGATATCCCTTTTGGAAGTGACCTTTCACGTGAATTGTCCTGAAAAGTGAGGAGAGAAAAGGTTTCATATGAAGGGGTACTTACCTTTTGTAGATTAAAATCATTGGCGAAGAGTTGTGAATTTAAGTCCCAAACATCACCACTTTTCGTAGGTGACCCTTCATTTTCCAGCATTGAACCATCATGTATCTCTATGAAGAAGTTTGGTTTCTTGTTTAGTTCCTCTTCATTTTTCGTCAGAGTTTTGTATTTGCGCCATGCTTGTACACTCTTTCGCATATGCAATTGATCATGTTGTACTTCTTTTGGCGTTAAAGGCATCAAGGTCACCTTGCGTCCATCATGCTTAAAAGTGTATTGATTGTGAAAACAATCATGAATGGCCCTTTTTTCATACTGCCATGGTCTCCCAAGTAAGATGTGGCTAGCATGCATAGGGACAATGTCACAAAGCACCTCGTCCTTGTACCTACCAACTGAGAAAGGAATTAGAACCTGTTTGGTAACATTTAACTCACCTCCTTCATTGAGACATTAGAGTTTATATGGAGTAGGATGTTTTGACGTTGCCAATCCAAGTTTTTCAACCATAAGAGTGCTGGCTACGTTTGTGCAACTTCCTCCATCGATGATCATTGTGCAAACCTTATCCTTGAAATGGCATCTTGTATGAAAGATATTGTTTCTCTGAATATCATCTTGGGATGTTTGTGATTGTAAGAACCTCTTTGAAACAAGCATCTCACCATGATCTGCATTTTCTTCCGTTTCTTCTTCTTGTATTGTTTCAGGTTCCTCGTCAAAAATAGGCTCATCAGAATATGATACAATATCTCCATTGTCAAGCACCATCATGGTATTTCGGTTGGGACATTGACTAGCAACATGTCCTTTTTCAAAACACTTGAAACATTTGATGTCTCTTGATCTCTCAAAAGTGTTGGTTTGCTTTTCTTTACCCTTGCTAGATTCGCCCACTTGTGTAGTTTTAGGTACCTCTGCACGATCCTTTGTTTGGACTGGAGTTTACTTTCGGAAAGTAATAGGTTCTTGCTTCCATTTGGTGGCCGAATTTTGACTGCTCCTAGTGTAGGATTTCCTTTTGAGTAGTCTTTCAATTTTCATGGCCACATGCACCATTTCTTCAATCTCTACATAATGCTGAAGTTCAACAAGGTTAGCAATATCAAGATTTAGGCCAGATAAGAATCTTGCCATTGTTGCTTCTCTATCTTCATCCACATTGGCTCGGATCATGGTAATATCCATTTCTTTGAAATAATCTTCAACGTTCTTGCTTCCTTGTTTCAAATTTTGTAATTTATGATAAAGATCTCGGTGATAGTGAGTAGGAACAAACATTTTCCTCATAATGGCCTTCATTTCATCCCATGTTGTGATGGGGCGTTCACCATTTCGTCTTCTTGAACTCACCAATTGGTCCCACCAAACTAAGGCATAGTCCACGAATTCCATAGCAGCAAGCATGCTCCGTATAGTTTTGGCATTCAAAAATGTGTTCAATTTTGATTACCCAATCAAGATAGGCTTCTGGATCAGTTCGTCCTTGAAATGGAGGAATAGTCACTTTGATGTTGCTGAAGTTGTCATTTTGATTTCGATGAACATCTCTCCTTGCTACTGATGTTACTTCAGCCTCTTCCTCTTCTAAGTCTTCTTCTATTCTAGGGCGGTTTACTCTTCGGTTGCCTAAAGATGCTTCTAATTAATCCATACGATCTTGCAAAGGCTCCAATTCTAATTTCAACAATCTTACCATTTCGTGCATAATAGCTTATGTCTGCAAGTTAGGGGCTTCTCTTTCTGGGGATCATCCTGAACTCTGAGACATGGTTAGTGAAATAAGAAAAGAATAAGATGTGTAAACGACCTTACCAGAATATACTCTCACAAAGCCTCACAAGTCACTCCAAGGAAACTTGATGTCACTCAATCCGCTCGTGTTTGCACTCTAGGACTTTAATGGCTTTTACTTGTCCTCTTCTAATCTCACACACGCTCCAGCCTTTTTCCTCTCGATTCTCTTGTCTCAAGTTCTAGAAAACTTTTACTCAAGACTATATCAAGTAAATTTTACTTGTTTGACGTCGGCTGCAAATGGGTTAGTAGGAATGGAAAGCAAAATATAATTGAAAGGGTGGCTTAGAAAAAAAAGAAAGAAGAGAATAAAGGAGTTACTTACACAAGTCACTTTACAACCTTCTATCACCACAATCAATTTAAAAGGCTTACTTGAATGGCTTGGTGATGAGAATTGTTGATGAGTGCTTCAACTTTCTTTCTTTTCTTTTCTTTTCTTTTTGAGTGCTTTCAATTTCTTCTTTTGAGTGCTTTGATTTTCTTTACTGGATTTTTCTTGATTTCTTTCAATTTGCACTTCACTTGCACTTCTTTTTGTATTTTGTTTTTATTGTTATTGCACGTTGCTTTCTTCCACCAAAGCTCTGATTACCGCTTGATGTAAGGTAATTCTACCTTCTCGTTTGATTGTGGATCTAAGAAGGAAGCAAAACAACCTGCACAAGTGAATGCCTCAAAACATAATGGATAAGGGTGGTAAGTGTATGGTTTAATAGGTAGGCTATTTAATAAATGAGAGATGGAAGCGTAAGATGATTGAAATGGTTATGGTTATGGCGATGAAACAAAAGGATGGTTGTGAGGATAGTATCTTGAAGAACGCTCAAAGAAGAACCAATGCTATAGAGAGCAAAGACCCAATCTTTATATTGTTTCTTCAAGGGGTGGTGTTAAGTACTTTGACCCACTAGTTATATGAACTAGGAACCAGAAGTATCAAGATGAAAGAAGAGGGTTGATGCCACAAGTATAAATTATACTTGATAAGTCGATAAAAAGTCACCAGGACTTAAGGAAGAAAATAATCTCACTTTTTTTAAACAAAAGGTCTGATTACAAATGATGAATGATTTCCTATTTATAGGAAATGGAGGGGCATAGCCGAATAGAGACATAATGGTTCGGCCAGCCCATGTATCTCCCTATAAAGACAAAATTTAAATGCTAAAAGAGATGATGGTTGATGGAGGGAAATGATCCTTGGCCGAATAACACTTGTATCCCTTCAAATTGGCGCCAAATGGGAGAGGAGATGATGCTTGGCCGAATGGTTAAATGGCTCTTCATATTGGCACCTAAATGAGATATGCACGGCACATGGGGGCTGGTCATATGGCACGCACATGGGTGTTCTAGGGAGCCTTGTGGTGCAGCCTTGTGCATGGGATGATGGCTGGTCATGTTCTCTCTCTTGGGCATGCATGTGTCTCCTCCAAGCTAGCTTGAGTTGTGGAGCTAGCTAGCAAACATGTGCTGTTTGTGAACAAGCTTCCTAGATAAATCCTTATGAGCTCCTTAACATTATGTTCAGCTACATTCAGCTACCTTTGACATCACTTTTGGCAACTCAGCTCCAAATAGTCCAACTAGCTAAATTTAGCTAGCCTTAAGCTCCTCCAGCTGAATCGAGCTTCCCTTAGTGTTCCATGAGCTGCCTTTTATTTTGTAAGTTGTTTGTGAGCTGCATATGATGTCCAAATCATTCACCAAGCTACCTCAACGTTTATTATGCTCCAATGTACCTACATGTGCAATGAAACAAGGTAATTCCATGGTATTGAGCTAATATGAGCTAATTACCTTGCTGTCATGTTTGATTATGGTAATGTGAGCTAAGTTTGAATGTCATGAGCTAATTATATCATCTCCTAATATGTGTAAGGTAAGGTATAAAGCCTAAGAGCTAATATGAATGCAAATGAACTAATGAAATGCATTATAAGTATGCTGCCTTGATGTATATGTTATAATCATGCATAATATAATTATATAGCTATCCTAACATGCTTAACATATTAAAATAACAATGTGTAAGATGTATTCATACTAAGTTATTCTTTAACTTCATAACTAATATCCTTAGCATGATATGTAATATAATAGTATATATTATAAGGATATTATAAAGTAAATGCAGTAAAAGGATGTTCAAGAGTACTCCCTTTATAGTTGAAAACATGCTTGCATCACATGTACTTTGCCGAAAAGGCATGCATCTATTCGGCCAAGCCTATACAAATCTATAAATAGGCTTTGACATTTCAATTGTAAAACAACCCTTTTGATAAATTAAATTGTTGTAAGATTATTCTCTATTTAAAGTTCTTTTTAGAACTATATCGATTAAGCAAGCTTTCATAGTTTGTGGCGTCAAACCCCTTTCCTTGATACTTCTGGTTCCTAGTTTCTATAACTAATTGGTCAAAGTCCTTTCATACCATCCCTTATAAGACTTATAAGAAACGGGTCTTTACTCCTTTATAGCATTGGTTCCTTCTTAGTTTTATAAGATACTGCCTAAGCATCACCATCTTCCATAACCATTTTCACGTCTATAACATCACCATCTTCCATTACTATTGCATGCCTATATCCTAACCATATTCTATCACCATTTCATGCCTATATAACCACCAATCCCTTATCATCTATTCATCATTCAATCGTCCTTCAATCATCATCAAGGCATCGTCCATCAACACTATTTGGAGGCCGAATTCATCAATTCATGAAGGATTCTTCTATAATACTTCCACAACCATCTTTGATAACATTTCTTTCCATTTCAATTCTTTCCATTTCCCTTTCATTTCTTTAATTATCAAATTACTTAATCAATTCTTCTTCTTTTGTGCAGATTACTTCAATTCAAAGTGTAGCATTTGGTGTCTCTCCTAGATCGGGAAACAACAAGGTTGCCATCTTCTCTATTATTGAAGAAGCCTGGTTAGCCTTACATCAAGTGGTATGTATCAGAGCCAGGTTCTACCTTACTTTATCTTATATTTACTTATTTATGCATTATATATTATTATAAGCATACAATTTCATATTAGACTATGCTTGAATTATCATAACATGTGCATTAATTTTTTATGTCCCATGGTGATGTAAGGTATTCTACCTTCTCGTTTGATTGTGGATCTAGGAAGGAAGCAAAAACAACCTGAACAAGTGAATGTCTCAAAACAGAATGGATAAGGGTGGTAAACGTATGGTTTAATAGGTAGGCTATTTAATAAATGAGAGATGGAAGCGGAAGATGATTGAAATGGTTATGGTTATGGCGATGAAACAAAAGGTTGTGAGGATAGTATCTTGAAGAATGCTCAAAGAAGAACCAATGCTATAGAGAGCAAAGACCCAATCTTTATATTGTTTCTTCAAGGGGTGGTGTTAAGTACTTTGACCCACTAGTTATATGAACTAGGAACCAGAAGTATCAAGATGAAAGAAGAGGGTTGACGCCACAAGTATAAATTATACTTGATAAGTTGATAAAAAGTCACCAGGACTTAAGGAAGAGAAAAATCTCACTTTAATTAAACAAAAGGTCTGATTACAAATGATGAATGCTTTCCTATTTATAGGAAATGGAGGTGCATAGCCGAATAGAGACATAATGGTTTGGTCAGCCCATGTATCTCCCTATAAAGACATAATTTAAATGCTAAAAGAGATGATGGTTCGGCCCTTGATGGAGGGAAATGATCCTTGGCCGAATAACACTTGTATCCCTTCAAATTGGCGCCAAATGGGAGAGGATATGATGCTTGGCCGAATGGTTAAATGGCTCTTCATATTGGCGCCTAAATGAGATCATATGCACGGCACATGGGGGCTGGTCATATGGCACACACATGGGTGTTCTAGGGAGCCTTGAGGTGCAGCCTTGTGCATGGGATGATAGCTGGTCATGTTCACTCTCTTGGGGCATGCATGTGTCTCCTCCAAGCTAGCTTGAGTTATGGAGCTAGCTAGCAAACATGGGCTGTTTGTGAACAAGCTTCCTAGCTAAGTCCTTGTGAGCTCCTTAACAATATGTCCAGCTATATTCAGCTAGCTTTGACATCACTTTTGGCAACTCAGCTCTAAATAGT
Source organism: Hibiscus syriacus (assembly GCF_006381635.1). Lineage (NCBI taxonomy): Eukaryota > Viridiplantae > Streptophyta > Magnoliopsida > Malvales > Malvaceae > Hibiscus > Hibiscus syriacus. The sequence goes on along the minus strand of NW_024063234.1, from coordinate 31,837 downwards.
CCAATTAGCTAAGTTTAGCTAGCCTTAAGCTCCTCCAGCTGAACCGAGCTTCCCTTAGTGTTCCATGAGCTGCCTTGTACTTTGTAAGCTGTTTGTGAGCTGCATATGACGTCCAAATCATTCACCAAGATATCTCAATGTGCATCATGCTCCATTGTACCTACATGTGCAAGGAAACAAGGTAAGTCCATGATATTGAGCTAAGACGAGCTAAGTACCTTGCTGCCATGTTTGATTAGGGTAATGTGAGCTAAGTTTGAATGTCATGAGCTAATTATATCATCTACTAATATGTGTAAAGGTAAGGTATAAAGCCTAAGAGCTAATATGAATGCAAATGATCTAATGAAATGCATATAGTATGCTGCCTGATGTATAAATATAATCATGCTTAATATGATTATAAAGCTATCCTAACATGCTTAACATAATAAAATAACAATGTGCTAGATGTATTCATACTAAATTATTCTTTATCTATTAAAACATTATATAACTTAACATAGGAGGGTGTTAAGTTATCAAATGAATCAAAAGCTTCTAAACACTTAGTTAAGAGAACTTCCCTGAATTGTTTGGCTCTTGACCTAGTAATGGGACCATGTGGCATGACTTCCGGATCTGGTGTAGGTGTGATTATATCACCCCCCTTCTTTTAAGTGATTTGTCCCCAAATCGTGTCCATCCTCAAAGGGAGATAAGTCGGTGATGTTAAATGAAGCGCTAACGCCACCAAACTCACTGGGCAATTCAAGTTTATAGGCATTGTCATTGATCTTTTCTACAATCTGAAATAGGCCATCTCCTCAGGGTAGTAGTTTAGACTTCCTTTGGTTTGGGAATCTTTCCTTCCTAAAGTGTACCCAAACTTAATCTCCCACGTCAAAAGTTACCTTCTTCCTTCCTTTGTTTGCTTGCTGTTCATATTGTCTCGTTCTTCTCTCAATATTGTCCTTAACTTGTTGATGGAGTCTTTTAACAAATTCTGCTTTGTCCTTTCCATCTTTGTTCACTAATTGATCATAAGGTAAAGGAAGTAAGTCCAAAGGAGTTAAAGGATTAAAACCATACACTACCTCAAATGGAGAAAATTTGGTTGCCGAATGAATGATTCGATTGTATGCAAACTCCACGAGTGGTAGACATTCTTCCCAAGTCTTGATGTTTTTCTTGATGATGGATCGTAGTAGTGTTGATAAAACTCTATTAACTACTTCAGTTTAACCATCCGTTTGAGGATGACATGTGGTAGAGAATAATAGTTTTGTCCGATTTTACTCCACAAAGTCCTCCAAAAATGACTTAAGAACTTAACGTCTCTATCTGACAAAATGGTTCGAGGAAGTCCATGTAATCTTACCACTTCTCGAAAAAATAGGTTAGCAACATGAATAGCATCATCGGTCTTGTGGCATGGAATAAAGTGAGCCATCTTGGAGAATCGATCAACCACCACAAATATTGAATCCTTTCCACTCTTTGTGTTTAGTAAGCCCAAAACAAAGTCCATTGAGATATCTATCCATGGCATGGTCGGTATCGGCAAAGGCATATATAATCCATGAGGCATGACTCTTGATTTTGCCCTTTTACATACTAAACACCTTTCACATACCTTTTCAACATACCTTTTCATCTTTGGCCAAAAGAGGTGTTCCTTCAAAATGCTAAGAGTCTTTTCAACTCCAAAGTGTCCCATGATTCCTTCTTCATGCGTTTCTTTGGTTAGTACTTCTCTTATGGAACCTTGTGGAATACATATTCGTCATTCTTTGAAAATATATCCATCATGCTGATAATATTTATCATGAGCACCTGTTTCACATAACTTATAACTTTCTCCAAAGTCCAAATCAGTAGCATAATATTCCTTAATGAATGAAAAACCAAGAAGTTTGGAATCCAAAGTGTTAAGTAAGACATACCTGCGTGAAAGAGCATCTGCCACGACATTATCCTTTCCTCTCTTATAGTGGATGACATAGAGAAAAGACTCGAGAAATTCAACCCATTTGGCATGTCTCTTGTTGAGTTTGTGTTGTCCTTTGATATGCTTTAATGCTTCATGGTCAGTGTGTATCACGAATTCTTTTGACAATAAGTAGTGCTGCCAAGTCTCCAATGCTCGAATGAGTGCATACATTTCTTTGTCATATGTTGGATAGTTCAAAGTTGCACCATTTAGTTTTTCACTAAAGTAGGCAATGGGCTTTCCCTCTTGACTTAAAACAGCACCAATTCCAATTCCGGAGGCATCACATTCAACTTCAAATGTTTTCTCAAAGTTTGGCAAGACTAATAATGGAGCCTTTGTCAAACAACCCTTGAGTTCGTTGAATGCTTCTTCTTTTTCTTTGCCCCAAGAGAAGCTTGAATTCTTCTTAATAATCCCAGTTAAGCGGGCGGTAATAGAACTGAAATTTGGTACGAACCTTCTATAAAAACTGGCTAATCCATGGAAACTCCGAACTTGGCTTACATTGATAGGCTTTGGCCACTCTTGTATTGCCTTAATCTTTTCTAGATCCACTGATAACCCCTGTGAACTTATAATGAAGCCTAAGAAAGTAACTTGATTAGTACAAAAATCACACTTCTTGAGATTAGCATATAAGTGCTCTTCTCTCAAAGTGCTAAGAATGGAACGTAAATGTTCAACATGATCTTCTAGTGACTTACTGTATATCAAGATATCATCAAAGTAAACAACACAAAACTTACCGATGTAGGGCCAAAGAACATGATTCATGAGTCGCATAAAGGTACTAGGAGCATTAGTCAAACCAAAAGGCATGACTAACCATTCTTACAAACCTGGTTTGGTCTTGAATGTAGTTTTCCACTCGTCACCTTCCTTCATTCTTATTTGATGATAGCCACTTTTCAAATCAATTTTGGAGAAGATGTTGGCTCCACTAAGTTCATCGAGCATATCATCCAACCGAGGTATAGGGTGCTTATATTTGATAGTGATTTGATTCACTGCCCTACAATCCACACATTCTCCAAGTTTCATCTTTCTTTGGTACCAACAAAATGGGTACAGCACAAGGACTTAAACTTTCCCGAATGTAACCTTTGTCGAGGAGTTCTTTGACTTGTCTTTGTAATTCCTTTGTTTCCTCAGGATTGCTCCTATATGCTGGTCTATTGGGAATGATGGCTCCAGGAATAAAATCAATTTGATGTTCAATTCCTCTAACTGGTGACAATCCATCGGGAATTTCTTCGGGAAACATATCCTCAAATTCCTACAAAAGATTAGAAATAGAAGAAGGCAAGCCTTCAAGAGGGTTAGTAAGAAGAAAATTTCCTATACATAAGTTAAGTAAAGCCTTCTTAGTTGATAATATTTCCGGATATCTCCTCTGCTGGCATAAATATTCATCTTTGGAGTATGAATTTCTTTGGCCTTCTTTTCTTTCTCCTAGTCTTCTATGCGTGACTTGAGGGTCACTTGGCATTCATGAACTTGGCTTGGTAACAAGGGTGCCAATATAATTTTCTTTCCTTGATGCTGGAAAGAGTATTTATTAGAGAATCCATCATGGGTAGCTTTCTTATCATACTGCCAAGGACATCCTAGTATAAGGTGGCTTGTACTCATGGGCACCACATCACAAAGGACTTCATCATTGTATATTCCAATTGAAAAAGGTAAACAACTTGTTTACCTTGGCTTCACCCACATCGTTGAGCCACTGAAGTTCGTAAGGATGAGGATGCTTAGAAGTCTTGAGTCCCCAACTTTTCAACCATATGAGTACTTGCTACGTTTGTGCAACTTCCTCCATCAATGATAACCACACAAACTTTATCTCCCACGTGGACATTTGGTATGGAAGATGTTCTCTCTTTGTTCATCTCTTGACTTTGAATGCTCAAAGTCTTTTTGACTACAAGAATGTTGGATGGAAGAGACATGTTAGCAAATAAGGAAAAATTTGAAATGTGTATAGGACCATACCAGAGTATACTCTCACAAAGCCTCACGAGTCACTCCAAGAAAATTTGATGTCACTCAATCCGCTCGTGTTTGCACTCTAGGATTTTGGCTTTTACTTGTCCTCTTCTGATCTCACACACCTCCAGCCTTTTTCCTCTCGATTCTCTTGGCTCAAGTTCTAGAAAACTTTTACTCAAGACTATATCGAGTAAATTTTACTTGTTTGACGTCAGCTGCAAATGGGTTAGTTGGAATGGAAAGCAAAATATAATTGAAAGGGTGGCTTAGAAAAAAATAGAAAGAAGAGAATAAAGGGGTTACTTACACAAGTCACTTTACAACCTTCTATCACCACAATCAATTTAAAAGGCTTACTTGAATGGCTTGGTGATGAGAATTGTTGATGAGTCAACTTTCTTTATTTTCTTTTCTTTTCTTTTTTTCTTCCTCTTTGAGTGCTTTAAATTTCTTCTTTTGAGTGCTTTGATTTTCTTTGATGGATTTTTCTTGATTTCTTTCACTTTGCACTTCACTTGCACTTCTTTTTGTATTTTGTTTTTGTTGTTGTTGCACGTTGCTTTATTCCACCAAAGCTCTGATTACCGCTTGATGTAAGGTAATTTTACCTTCTCGTTTGATTGTGGATCTAGGAAGGAAGCAAAACAACCTGCAAAGTGAATGGCTCAAAACAGAATGGATAAGGGTGGTAAACGTATGGTTTAATAGGTAGGCTATTTAATAAATGAGAGATGGAAGCGAAAGATGATTGAAATGGTTATGGTTATGGCGATGAAACAAAAGGATGGTTGTGAGGATAGTATCTTGAAGAATGCTCAAAGAAGAACCAATGCTATAGAGAGCAAAGACACAATCTTTATATTTCTTCAAGGGGTGGTTAAGTACTTTGACCACTAGTTATATGAACTAGGAACCAGAAGTATCAAGATAAAAGAAGAGGGTTGATGCCACAAGTAAAATTATACTTCATAAGTCGATAAAAAGTCACCAGGACTTAAGGAAGAGAATAATCTCACTTTAATTAAACAAAAGGTCTGATTACAAATGATGAATGCTTTCCTATTTATAGGAAATGGAGGGGCATAGCCGAATAGAGACATAATGGTTCGGCCAGCCCATGTATCTCCCTATAAAGACATAATTTAAATGCTAAAAGAGATGATGGTTGATGGAGGGAAATGATCCTTGGCCGAATAACACTCTTATCCCTTCAAATTGGCGCCAAATGGGAGAGGAGATGATGCTTGGCCGAATGGTTAAATGGCTCTTCATCTTGGCGCCTAAATGAGATCATATGCACATCACATGGGGGCTGGTCATATGGCACGCACATGGGTGTTCCAGGGAGCCTTGAGGTGCAGCTTTATGCATGGGATGATGGCTGGTCATGTTCTCTCTCTTGGGCATGCATGTGTCTCCTCCAAGCTAGCTTGAGTTGTGGAGCTAGCTAGCAAACATGGGCTGTTTGTGAACAAGCTTCCTAGCTAAGTCTTTGTGAGCTCCTTAACATTATGTTCAGCTACATTCAGCTACCTTTTACATCACTTTTGGCAACTCAGCTCCAAATAGTCCAACTAGCTAAGTTTAGCTAGCCTTAAGCTCCTCCAGCTGAACCGAGCTTCCCTTAGTGTTCCATGAGTTGCCTTGTACTTTGTAAGTTGTTTGTGAGCTGTATATGACGTCCAAATCATTCACCAAGCTATCTCAACGTGCATCATGCTCCATTGTACCTACATGTGCAAGGAAACAAGGTAAGTCCATGATATTGAGCTAAGACGAGCTAAGTACCTTGCTGCCATGTTTGATTAGGGTAATGTGAGCTAAGTTTGAATGTCATGAGCTAATTATATCATCTACTAATATGTGTAAGGTAAGGTATAAAGCCTAAGAGCTAATATGAATGCAAATGATCTAATGAAATGCATTATAAGTATGCTGCCTTGATGTATAAATATAATAATCATGCTTAATATGATTATAAAGCTATCCTAACATGCTTAACATAATAAAATAACAATGTGCAAGATGTATTCATACTAAGTTATTCTTTATCTATTAAACATTATATAACTTAACATAGGAGGGTGTTAAGTTATCAAATGAATCAAAAACTTCTAAACACTTAGTTAAGAGAACTTCCCTGAATTGTTTGGCTCTTGACCTAGTAATGGGACCATGTGGCATGACTTCCGGATCTGGTGTAGGTGTTATTATATCACATGGTTTGCATCATTGATTGATATTCATGCATATAATCTATAGTTGTAATAATAATATTCATTCATTATCATGATGCATGAGGGTTATTATAACCTATAGTTCACATCTTTATAATATGCACATTCTTATTGCTTTATAATAATTCATATACTTAGCTTATATTATGCTTTCTTTCTTGATGTAAGGCTAACCAGGCTTCTTCAATAATGGAGAAGTTGGTTAGCCTTACATCAAGCGATAATCAGAGCTTTGGTGGATTGAAAATCAAGTGCTGCAATAAAGTAACAAAAAGAAAAGGAAAACTCATACATCAAATTTGGAGTGCAAAGAAAGAAAAGAAAAGAAGAAAATTCAAAGCAAAAAAAAGGTGAAGCAAAGTTGTAAAGTACACTCAAAGAGAAGCATATTACAATCTGCCCAACTTCAAACTTGAAGGAGGTATCCTTGTTGTTTCTTGTGAAGGAAGATAGTAAGTGTTGCAACTTGAGTTGTAAGTTATTCACTTTCTTACTATTTTATTTCTTTATTCTTTCATTTTTTTTCTTATTTCATTACCATATTTTTTTAACTTTCTACCCTATCATAACCATTTATATCCTAACCATTTCTAAACCGACGCACAAACTAAAGAGACTTGCTCAATCTTGAGTTAGTTCTTTAAAAGGACCCACAAGAGAGAATCGGTAAAAGGCAAACGAGAGGGTGAGATCAGAAGGGGGATCAAGAAAAAGCCAAGAATATATCCCCAAGTGCAAACACGAGCGTGAGTGGAGTGTAATCTAAAATTTTCTTTGGAGTGATCAAGTGAGGTTTTGTGAGTATGCTGGTAAGGTTTTTTATTTATTTTATTTTACTAACCATGTCTCAAAGCCCCAGAAAAAATACAGGAACACCAAACTTACAAATGCAAGCACTCATTGGCGAAATGATGAGAATGTTTCGTGAAGAGTTTGATGATCTTCATGAAAAGATAGATCAACGCCAGGATCTACCACCAAGACGTAATAATGGAGTTCATAGAAGATAACAACAACCACCACCTCTAGAAGAAGATATTCAAGAAAATTTAGACGATGGAGAACAAGCAGCATTCCAAGGCCCTAGACGTGCCATTGTTGATGACAATTTGAGCAATATCAAGATCAAAATTCCTCAATTCCAAGGCAAGACTGATCCTGAAGCCTACCTTGAATGGGAAAGCAAAGTGGAACACGTTTTTAGTTGCCAAAACTATTCTGAAATGAAGAAAGTAAGATTGGCAGCTATGGAGTTCATAGACTATGCTTTAATATGGTGGGATCAACTTACCCTTAATCGAAGAAGGAATGGAGAAAGACCAGTCTCAACTTGGTTTGAAATGAAAGGTATTATGCGTAAACAATTCATTCCTGTTCACTATCACAGTGTCTTGTTTCAAAAGTTACAGAATCTTAAACAAGGCCATAGGAGTGTGGAGGACTATTACAAAGAGATGGAAGTGGCAATGATCCGAGTCAATATTGAGGAGGATCGTGAAACAACTATGGCGAGATTCCTTGCTGGACTTAATCCTGAAATTGCCAATACCTTAGAATTGTATCATTACATCGAAATGGATGAGATGGTGCAAATGGCAATCAAAATTGAAAGGCAACTAAAAGAGGAGACATACATCTCGTAATATTGCACCCACATCATCCAAATGGAGTCTAAACAACATCAAGAAGCCAACTACTCATCATGTCAAAGAACAAGCCGAATCTTCAAAGAATCAACAAGTAAACAAAGACTTCAACCGAGAAAAGCAAACTACTGAATGTTCAAGAGACATTAGATGCTTTAAATGTCTTGGGAGGGGTCACATATCTACATAATATTCTAACTGGAACACCATGCTTTTACTTGGAAATGGTGAAATAGAATCTGAATCAGAGGAAGAACAAGAGGCACCCATTGAAGTCAATGAAGAAATCACTCTTGCATATCCCGTTTATCAAGGAGAAGCTTTGGTAATTAAAAGAAGTTTGAATGTTCAAGTCTTGGAAGATAATGCACAGCGAGATAACATTTTTTCATACCCGATGCCATGTGAATGAAAAGGTATGTTTTGTTATTATAGATGGTGGAAGTTGTACTAACGTGGCCAGTACAATAATGGTGGAAAAGCTTGGTTTAAAAACAATGAAGCACCCGAAGCCATATAAGTTACAGTGGCTAAATGAACGAGGAGAACTCAATGTTAGCAAACAGGTGTTAGTTCCTTTTTCTATTGGCAAATACAAAGATGAGGTTATGTGTGATGTTGTCCCTATGCATGCTAGCCATCTACTTCTTGGAAGGCCATGGCAATTCGACAAAAGAACTATTCATGATTGTTTTACCAATCAATACTCGTTCAGCCATAAAGGGAAGAAGATTATCCTTACTCCTTTAATTCCTAAACAAGTCTAGAATGATCAAGCCAAAATGAAGCAAAGTGTTGAAGCTATAAGGAAAGTAAAGGCAACAACCATGGAGGAAACTGATCCGAGAATTAGTGCTTATTATTCAAAGTGTTTGATTCGAGAATGTCTATTGACAGAACACAAGGGTAAAGATGATTATTCTAACTTTGAACATGCAGATTTTTCTTTGACATGCAGGATGTATCAAGAAACACCATTTGCCAAAAGGAAGGTTTAGAAGATGTGACATTTGGAAATCCAAAAGACATATCCATTGAGCAGTAAAAGGACACAAATTTTCATTCAAAGAACGTGTCTTTGGAAGAACCAATGGACGTGAACCATGAGGATTTAATGATCATACCTATTGGAGTATTAAGAGACATCATTTTTGGGAAATCAAGGGATATAAACGTTCAAAGAAAAATTACATAGACATATCTCACTAAAGAACCTATTGAAGGCATCCCAATTTCTGACGAAACAACAACTATGGAATGGAGGAACATTGAAAAGAAACCACCCTTCGATTTGAGGACAAATCTCTTTAAAGAAGGGGGGATGATGTGATCCAATTCAGCATCAAAAATGGACTTGCATCTTTCAAAGGGAGATTTTCTTTAACTTAATCTTCCTTTATACCATAGTTATGATAATAACTTACATACATTATATTTATAGTTATGATGATGATATTATGAATGTATGAAGTTATTATTATGAACCATATATTTACATGATTATATCTTATATTATTTAGCTTATTATATGCTTTCTTTTGTAGGTACATGTTTGACCACATCATTGGAGCTGATTTAAAGCTAGCATTGGAATCATTGAGATAAGGAAACTTGACTAGGACAACTCCGGGATAGCTCAAGGACATTTTGAGATAAAGTTGTCAGCTGACCTCCGAGATCATAGCTCATTTGAGCTGGACTTTTGAGCTAGCTAGAGACCTCTTTTCAACTGGAAAGTTACACCATCATCTTCACCACACAGAGTACTACAAATATGGTCTAGGTCGAATTTTGTGAATTTGTACCTTTTTACGAAGAGTTGCCAATCCGAGAAGTGCCATTTCACAAGAAGTTGTCCTAAAACTAATCGTCATGTATTTCATCTCTAGCCAGTTGATCTTTAGCTCAAACACATGGGAAGTAGCTCAAATGATGAAAGGTTGCTTCACACAAATGTGTCCTTTCATAATTAATTGTTGCCCAATTAATGACATGTCATTTAGACACATGTTTGATGCCCAGTCATGCCTAACTTGCTGCTCATCTTCACGCCATGAAGGAGTCCACACCATAAGCATTCTACACCATCCATGTGAGTGCCTCATGACCAACCTACACATGTGCCAAACATTTGGGTGAAATGGGCGCCAAAGTGAAGAAGCTTTTCCCTATTCGGCCAAACCAAGGCATTGCTTCAAAGGTGGCACCAAGATGAACCATAAGAATACCATTCAGCCAAGGACAGTTCCTTTCAACCAAGCATCATGCATTTTCAATTTAATTCATTTACTTTGCCGAAAAGGCATGCATCTATTCGTCCAAGCCTATACAAATCTATAAATAGGCTTTGGCATTTCAATTGTAAAACAACCCTTTTGATAAATTAAACTCTTGTGAGATTATTCTCTCTTTAAAGTTCTTTTTAGAACTATATCGATTAAGCAAGCTTTCATAGTTTGTGGCGTCAAACCCCTTTCCTTGATACTTCTGGTTCCTAGTTTCTATAACTAGTGGGTCAAAGTCCTTTCATACCATCCCTTATAAGACTTATAAGAAACATGTCTTTGCTCCTTTATAGCATTGGTTCCTTCTTAGTTTTATAAGATACTACCTAAACATCACCATCTTCCATCACCATTTTCACGCCTATAACATCACCATCTTCCATTACTATTGCACGCCTATATCCTAACCATCTTCTATCACCATTTCATGCCTATAAAACCACCAATCCCTTACCATCTATTCATCATTCAATCGTCCTTCAATCATCATCAAGGCATTCATACATAAACATTATTTGGAGGCCTATTTCATCAATTCTTGAAGGATTCTTCTACAATACTTCCGCAGCCATCTTTGATAACATTTCTTTCCATTTCAATTCTTTCCATTTCCATTTCATTTCTTTAATTATCAAATTACTTAATCAATTCTTCTTCTTTTGTGCAGATTACTTTAATTCAAAGTATAACATTTGGTGTCTCTCCTAGATCGGGAAACAACAAGGTTGCCATCTTCTCCATTATTGAATAAGCCTGGTTAGCCTTACATCACATGACCAGCCATCATCCCATGGATAAGGCTGCACCACAAGTGATGTAAGGCTAACCAGGCTTCTTCAATAATGGAGAAGTTCACAACCTTGTTGTTTCCTGATCTAGGAGAGACACCAAATGCTACACGTTGAATTGAAAGTCATCTACACAAAAGTAGAAGTTTGATTAAGTAGTTTTATAATTAAGAAATGGAATGGTAAATTGAAGAAATGAAAGTGATAGAAATGTTTTCAAAGATGGCTGCGGAAGTATTGTAGAAGAATCCTTCAAGAGTTGATGAATTCGGCCTCCAATTAATGATGATGGACGAATGCCTTGATGATGATGGAAGGATAATTTAATGGTGAAAAGATGAAGATGGTAATGGAATGGTGATGGAGTTGGCGTGAAGGCGATGGACTATGGTAATGGAAAGATGATGATGAAAATGGTATCTTATAAAACTAAGAAGGAACCAATGTTAAAAAGAACAAAGACCCGTTTCTTATAAGTTTTATAAGGGATGGTAGCAAGGACTTTGACCCCTTAGTTATAGGAACTAGGAACCAGAAGTACAAGGAAGGGATTGATGCCACAAAACTTTAGAAAAGCTTGCTTAATCGATATAGTTCTAAAAAGAACTTGAAGAGAGAATAATCTCACAAGAGTTTTAATTTATCAAAGGGTTGTGTACAAATGAAATGCCAAAGCCCTATTTATAGGCTTGCATAGGTTTGACCGAATAAATAAGTGTCTATTCGGCTAGATACATGACTTTTAAATGTAAATACTTGTTGTTTTAATGAATGGAGATGTCCTTGGCTGAATGGTCTCCTTGCTCTTCATCTTGGCGCCAACTTTGAACAAAGATGATGCTTTGGCCGAATAGTGAGAACCCTCTTCATTTTGGCACCCATTTCATCCACACGCATGGCATATGTATGGGCTGGTCATGAGGTACTCACATGGGTGGCATAAGGAGTTTATGATGTGGCTCCTCCTTGGCGTGAAAATGATCAACAACTAGGTGTGACTTGGCATCCATCTAACGTCTAGGTGACATGTCATCAATGGGGCAGCAACTAATTATGAAAGGGCACATTTGTATGAAGCATCATTTCATCATTTGAACTATTTCCCATGGGTTTGAGCTAAAGTTGAGCTGGCCATAGATGAAGGACATGTATATAAGTCTTAGGGCAGCTCCTTGTGAAAAAAGACTTCCCGGAATGGCAACTCTTCGCGAAACGGTACAAATTCACAAAATTTAACCTAGACCATATTTGTAGTGCTTTGTGTGGTGAAGATGGTTGGTGCAGCTCTCCAGCTGAAAGGAGGTCTCTAGCTAGCTCAAGTCAGCTATGAGCTCGAGGGTCAGCTGGCAACTTTGTCTCAAAATGTCCTTGAGCTGTCCCGGAGTAGTCCTAGTCAAGTTTCCTTAGCTCAATGACTCCAATTCAAGCTTTAAGTCAGCTCCCATCATGTGGCCGAATATGTACCTACAAAAGTAAGCATTTATAAGCTAAGTAATATAAGATATAATCATGTAAATATGTGGTTCATAATAATAACTTCATACATTCATAATATCATCATCATAACTATAAATATATTGTATGTAAGCTATTATCATAACTATGGTATAAAGAAAATTAAGTTAAAGAGAACCCCCTTTGATTATTGAGAATGGTTGGAGATGCAAGTCCATTTTTGATGTTGAATTGGATCACATCATCCCCCCTTCTTTAAAGTAATTTGTCCTCAAATCGAATGGTGGTTTATTTTTAATGTTCCTCCATTCCATAATTGTTGTTTCGTCAGAAATTGGGATCCCTTCAATTGGATCCCATGTAATTTTTCTTTGAACATTTAGATCACTTGATTTCCCAAAAGTTGTGTCTCTTAATACTCCAATAGGCATGATCATTAAATTGACATAGTTAAACCTAGCCTCACTTGGATGGATGGTGAAATCATGGTTGTACCTTTGATTATTTCAATCTAGGAAAGCAACAAGGATCCTGCACAAACAAGAAAGCTAAACAATAGTTAAATGGAAGTAATGAAATGGAAAGATAAATATGGCAGCAGAATATATATATAAGATGGTGATATGTTTAAAGGAAATGATGAAGTATGGTAATGGAAGTAGAATGAAGGTGATGGAGATGAATATGAAAAGTAGTATCTCAAAGAAGACTCAAAGAAGAACCAATGTTAAAGAACAAAGACCCAGACTTTATATTGCTTCTTTAAGGGATGGTAAACAAGGGTTTTGACCCACTATCTATAAAAGAGATAGGAACCAGAAGTATCAGGGTGACATAGATAGGGATGACGCCACAAGCATAAGCTTGATAAGTCGATAAAGTTCACTTAAGAACTAAAGAGAGAAACTCTCACAAATATTTGATTAAACAAAATGAATTGGTTTCTTTTACAAATGAATGGAAAGCTATTTATAGGCCTAAGAGTGCATGGTGTGAATACAAAACATTTAATGAGTGAACCTTCATGGATGAGTGTTCATACTTTACGTAGATACAAAGCATGGCTTAGGTGAATGAATTTTGATAAATGGATGTTCATCTTTTAATGGAATACATCTTTTGGCCGAATTCATCCCACCTTGTGTGAACTTTTTGATTTGTCTTCTATGGATGAATGTTCATGAATGTATCTTGGCTGAAATTCTTCCCCCTTGTGTGAACATGACTATTTGGCTTCTTGCATGAATATGCATGAATGGATGAACTTAAAAGCCTTTGAATGAATCCTTGCACCTCCTCACAAATGTTCTGATTCATTTTAATATTCTTTTCTCGTCCATTCATGGCTTCATTAATTCCTCCCATGCATAAGTCCTTTGAAAGAGATGAATGGTTGCAAATCCCGTATTAATTTCCAGCCTGCACTGTCTTCAGTAATCTGGGCATATCTCAAGATCTCGATATCGGATTGATGTGATTCAAAATGTGTTGGAAAGATACGAGATAGGGGATTAAATGTTAAGAGACTTTATCACCCAAAGATGCTTAGAAAATGTTCAAAAATGTAGATCAATCTGACTGACGTGAACTGTCCAACCAACTCTTCAATTGCCTTTTTCTTAGAATCCAATGAACCTAGACAAAGTATGTAAATAAATAAGTATATAGGAATTGAGCTATGATAATTATGAATGCATGCTTCCACCTATGTTAATAATTCAAATGAGCTAACTATGAATGCATATGCATTGAATGAGTTATATAAAGATGTGAATTAATAAGTCATGCATGAATATCATATATTATATACATATAAATGACAGCATATAATATTCAATAAAAAATTAAGAATAAGATAAACATATTCACATGACATATAATGCATAAATGAGCAAATAAACAATAAAATAAGGTAAGACTCCCTTAGAATCAACAAGGTAGAACGTCCATGAAGTGATCATGTGTTGAAGAACTTTGCTCCTTGACATGATCACATCATCCCCCCTTTTTTAGAGCGATTTGTCCTCAAATCAAAGGCTTTTGTCATTGATTGATCAATTGGTGTAAGAAAGGATGAATGAAGATCATTATGCCTATTAGGGTATGCATGAATTTCTTTGAATCCTTCTAGTAGGTAAGGCATGCCAACTTTAGTCTTTGTACCCTTCCACATTATGAATCTTGAATAGTTGGATAATGCTCGTTTCTTTTCCTTGAATTTATGATCACAAGCAAGAACACTTCCATGTATATGATTCAATGTACTGTAAAATAGAAATAAGTTAGAGCATGAAGCATCATTAACAATGTGAATGAACGTACAAGATTCACTAAGATTCATGAATGGAATTTGGTTCGTTGAAACTTCTCTTTCATAAGGTTCATTGAATATTGAATATGAAGTGAATGTACTTCGAATGTCAAAGAGAGCATGCTTTGGAATACCAAATGTTCCAACCTTTGGAACTTCAATAGACAAATGTGATTCACCAATTTGCAATGATATGGCCTTTGGAATAATCTGCAAATCAAATGAAAGAATAGGAAGAAAAGATTGATTAGTAGAAAGTAAAACTTCCTTCTCCTTACATTCTTTTCTCTCATGCTCATGTTTGTTTTGAATTATCTCTTAAATATCACTTTCATGTTTTACAACACACTCATCTTCACTTTTAATACTCTTACTCTCATTTTCAATTACTCCAATGGCCTTCTCACGTAAAATCACACTCTCATTTTCAACTCCAAATGTCTTGGTTCTCATGATGTTCATCAATGTTTTTCGTTAGTTGAGTTTGGTCTTCATGCACTTGATTTGGTAACATTGGCACCAAGATGATCTTCTTTTCATTATGGATGAATGAGAAGTGATTGGTGAAGCAATTATGTGTTGCTCGTTTATCAAATTGGCAAGGTCGACTGAAAAGAAAATGGCTTGAATTCATGGGAACAACATCACATAAAACTTCATCTTTGTATCTTCCGATTGAAAATGGTATAAGTACTTGGTTAGACACCTTCAACTCTTCTTCTTCATTTAACCATTGCAATTCGTATGGGCTGGAATGTTTGATCATTGTAAGCCCCAGCTTTTCTACCATATATGTGCTAGCAAGGTTTGCACAACTCCACTATCAATGGCTACAAGACATACTTTACCATTTACATGGCAACGAGTATGAAATGCATTCTCTTTTTGCTAAATGTTCTCCATTACTCGGGAAGAGGAAAGATCAAGTAACATTGTTAGTGAAAAAAATTTTGAAATGTGAAAAATAAGATCTTACCAAATTGCACACAACAAAACCTCACGATCACTCAAACAAATTGTGATGTCACTCCACTCAAGCACTCGTATTTCACACGGGAATATGTTTTTGGCTTTTGTAATTCCCCTTCTGATCTCACACACTTGATTAGCCTTTTTCCACTCATTCCTCTCAAGAAAAATTCTTAAGAGAACTAACTCGAGACCTTTCAAGTGCTATGGACGTCGGCTGAAAAGTTTGTTAGTGTAGAGGAAAAAATAGAACGGTAGAAATATTAAATAATGAATGATGGTCTTATAAAAGGAAGAAAAAGAAAGAAAGGTTCACTTACTATGCAAAGATACTCACCACCTTCCTAGAAGAAACAACCAAAGGTCTTGAAGACTTCTTTAGGATCGGTTGGAATGATGATGTTGCTTGTCACGTTTGGCACTTCTTTGCATTTTGCTTTCTATGTTTCCTTTCCTTTAGTTTTTCTTCACTTCGAATAACTTATTGATGTTTGGATTAACTTGCTGATTTTTTTTTACACTTCTCTTTTTTGATTTTCTTTTTATTGAATGGTAGGATGTTGCTTTTGCTTGTTCTTGTTGCAATCCACCTTAGCTCTGATTACCATATGATATAGTTCAACCTAGCCTCACTTGGATGGATGGTGAAATCAAGGTTGTACCTTTGATTGTTTCAATCTAGGAAAGCAACAAGGTTCTTGCACAAACAAGAAAGCTAAAAAAACTAGTTAAATGGAAGTAATGAAATGGAAAGATAAATATGGCAGCGGAAAATATATATAGATGATGATATTTTAAAGGAAATGATGAAGTATGGTAATGGAAGTAGAATGAAGGTGATGGAGATGAATATAAAAGTAGTATCTCAAAGAAGACTCAAAGAAGAACCAATGTTAAAGAACAAAGACCCAGCCTTTATTGCTTCTTTAAGGGATGGAAAACAAGGAATTTGACCCACTATCTATAAAGAGATAGGAACCAGAAGTATTAGGGTACATAGATAGGGATGACGCCAGAAGCATAAGCTTGATAAGTCGATAAAGTTCACTAAGAACTAAAGAGAGAAACTCTCACAAATATTGATTAAACAAAATGAATTGGTTTCTACAAATGAATGGAAAGCTATTTATAGGCCTAAGAGTGCATGGTGGAATACAAAAAATTAATGAGTGAACCTTCATAGATGAGTGATCATACTTTAAGTAGATACAAAGCATGGGCTTAGGTGAATGAATTTTGATGAATGGATGTTCATCTTTTATTGGAAAACATCTTTTGGCCGAATTCATCCCACCTTGTGTGAACTTGTTGATTTGTCTTCTATGGATGAATGTTCATGAATGTATCATGGTTGAAATTCTTCCCCCTTGTGTGAACATGACTATTTGGCTTCTTGCATGAATATGCATGAATGAACTTAAAAGCCTTTGAATGAATCCTTGCACCTCCTCACAAATGTTCTGATTCATTTTAATATCTTTCTCATCCATGCATGGCTTCATTAATTCCTCCCATGCATAAGTCCTTTGAAGGAGATGAATGGTTGCAATCCCGTATTAATTTCCAGCCTGCACTTTCTTCAGTAATCTGGGCATATCTCATGATCCTGATATTGGATTGATGTGATTCAAAATGTGTTGGAAAGATACGAGATAGGGGATTAAATGTTAAGAAACTTTATCACCAAAAGATGCTTAGAACATGTTCAAAAATGTAGATCAATCTGACTGACGTGAACTGTCCAACCAACTCTTCAATCGCCTTTAGTCTTCTTAGCATCCAATGAACCTAGACGAAGTATGTAAACAAATAATTAGATAGGAATTGAGCTATGATAATTATGAATGCATGCTTCCACCTAAGTTAATAATGCAAATGAGCTAACTATGAATGCATATGCATTGAATGAGTTATATAAAGATGTGAATTAATAAGTCATGAATGAATATCATATATTATACATATAAATGACAACATATAATATTCAAGAAAAAATTAAGAATAAGATAAACATATTCACATGACATATAATGCATAAATGAGTAAATAAATAATAAAATAAGATAAGACTCCCTTAGAATAAACAAGGCAGAACGTCCATGAAGTGATCATGTGTTGAAGAAGTTTGCTCCTTGGCATGATCACATCATCCCCCCATTCTTTAGAGCGATTTTTCCTCAAATCGAAGGCTTTTGTCATTGATTGATCAATTGGTGTAAGAAAGGATGAATGAAGATCATTATGCCTATTAGGGTATACATGAATTTCTTTGAATCCTTTAAGTAGGTAAGGCATGCCAACTTTAGTCTTTGTACCATTCCACATTATGAATCTTGAATAGTTGGATAATGCTCATTTCTTTTCCTTGAATTGATGATCACAAGCAAGAACACTTCCATGTAAATGATTCAATGTATTGTAAAATAGAAACAAGTTAAAGCATGAAGCATCATTAACAATGTGAATGAACGTACAAGATTCACTAAGATTCATGAATGGAATTTGGTTCGTTGAAACTTTCCTTTCATAAGGTTCATTGAATATTGAATATGAAGTGAATGTACTTCGAATGTCAAAGAGAACATGCTTTGGAATACCAAATGTTCCAACCTTTTGAACTTCAATAGACAAATGTGATTCACCAATTTGCAATGATATGGCCTTTGGAATAACCTGCAAATCAAATGAAGAATAGGAAGAAAATATGATTAGTAGAAAGTAAAACTTCCATCTCCTCACATTTTTTCTCTCATGCTCATGTTTGTTTTGAATTCTCTCTTCAATTTCACTCTCATGTTTTACAACACACTCATCTTCACTCTTAATGCTCTTACTCTCATTTTCGATTACTCCAATGGCCTTCTCACGTAAAATCACACTCACTGATATGATCTAAACTAGCTCCAACTTTCTCCATGACTTGAACACACCATGGTTGTTCTTCAAAGCTGTTTATAAGGGAGTTCTTTCTTACCCTATCTTATATTATATCATTTATACATTCTATTCTATCATAAGCATGCATTTAAATGTTAGTATAATTTATCATATTATTTTATCCTATGCTTAGTTGATCAAGTCTTTCATATCTTCAAATATGCTATGATTACATATCATTTCTTAGGATATTATTATTACATGTTTCCATTTATCATTATGAATACCATGTTATATGATATTCATGCATACAACATATACCCATCTTTATGATTGATACACAATTATAAGCATGCTAGGATAGTCTTATAATCATATAAGCATGATTATCATATACATCAAGGCAGCATCATTATAAATCATTTCATTAGTTCATATGCATTCATATTAGCTCTTAAGCTTCATGCATTATCTACATATTTTGATGATATAATTAGCTCATGAGCTTCAAACATAGCTCACATCACCATAATCATATATGGAAGCAAGGTATTTAGCTCATAACAGCTCAATGCCATGGACTTACCTTGTTTCCTTGCACATGTAGGTACATTGGATCATGGCACATGTTGGGGTAGCTTGGTGGATTATTTGGACATCAAATACAGCTCACAAATAGCTCACATGGAATATGGCAGCTCATGGAATAGTAAGGAAAGCTCAACTTAGCTGGAGGAGCTAGCATGTAGCTGAACTTAGCTGGAGGAGAGTTTTGGACCAAAATGCTGAAAAGTCGACTAAAGGTAGCTGGGAGAGTAGCTGAGGAGCTGAGAAGACCAAAGCTAACTAGCTTGAGTTTATCAAGCTATAACTCACCTACTTAGCTACCAAGACACTCATCTAGCTTACCTTGAAACTAGTTCATCTCTAGGCTGCCCAATGGATGCCATGTCATCTAGATACACGTTGGAAGCTAATTCACGCTTAGTTGTTGCCTATCTTCATTTCATAGACTTCAAGATATCATCCTATGGTTGCAACCTCATCAAATCATAACAAGAAGACCCATGTGCATTCATGTAGCCTACCATGTGCATCATTCAAACATGTGCACTCCATGTGACATCAAATTGGTGCCAAAACACCAAGGGATGCTTCCTATTCGGCCAAAGACTTTATCCTCTTCATTTTGGCACCCAAATAACTTCCAAATGCATTCAAATCATCCTTAGGGCCGAACCAACACATAACCATTCGGCCAAGAGTATGTATTTTCATTAAAGTCTTGTTTTTTCATTAAAAATCATGTCATTTTAGGAAGGTACAAGGGCTGGTCGAACCAACATGTACCTATTCGGCCAAGTCCCTTCAAAAACTATAAATAGGCTTTCCTATTTCATTTGTAATCAAACCTTTTGTTTAATTAAAGTGAGATTATTCTCTTCCTTAAGTCCTGGTGACTTTTATCGACTTATGAAGTATAATTTATACTTGTGGCATCAATCCCTTTCTTTTCATCTTGATATTTCTAGTTCCTAGTTCTTTATAACTAGTGGGTCAAAGTACTTTATACCACCCCTTAAAGAAGCAATATAAAGTATAGGTATTTGCTCTATATAACATTGGTTCTTCTTTGAGTCTTCTTTAAGATACTATCCTCACAACCATCCCTTTGTTTCATAAACCATAACCATAGCCATATCAACCATCTTCCGCTTCCATCTCTCAATTAAACAGCCCACCTAATCCCCATACGTTTACCACCCTTAACCATTATGTTTTGAGCTATTCACTTTGCAGGTTGTTTTGCTTCCTTCCTAGATCCACAATCAATTAAGGCATCAGAAGAGCCGTACATCAAGTGGTATCAGAGCTTTGGTGGAAAAAGCAACGTGCAACAACAACAACAACAACAACAAAAATACCAAAAAGAAGTGCAAGTGAAGTGCAAGTGAAAGAAAGTCAAAAATTAGCAAATAAAAGTCAAGCACTCCAAAAGAAGAAAAATCCAGCACTCAAAAGAAAAGCAAGAAAAAAAATAAAGAAGTTGAAGCACTCACCAACAATTCTCATCACCAAGCAAGTCAAGTAAGCCGTTTAAATTGATTGTGGTGATAGAAGGTTGTAAAGTGACTTGTGTAAGTAACCCCTTTTGTTCTTTTCTTTCTATTTCTAAGCCACCCTTTCATATATTTATTTTCCCTTCCTACAACCTTTTTTGCAGCCAACGCCAAACAAGTAAAATTTACTTGATATAGTTGAGTAAGTTCTCTAGAACTTGAGATAAGAGAATCGAGAGGAAAAAGGTTGGAGCGTGTGTGAGATCAGAAGAGGACAAGTAAAAGCCATTAAAGTCCTAGAGTGCAACACGAGTGGATTGAGTGACATTCAAGTTTCCTTGGAGTGACTCGTGACGCTTTGTGAGAGTATTCTGGTAAGGTCCTACACACATTCGTTTATCCTTATTTGCTAACATGTCTCTTCTATCCACATCTTTGTAGGCAAAAGGACTTTGAACATTCAAAGTCAAGAAGATGAACAGAGACAAAATATCTTCCATACAAAATGTCAAGGGGGAGATAAAGTTTGTGTGGTGATCATTGATGGAGCAAGTTGTACAAACATAGTACTCATATGGTGAAAAGTTGGGTCTAACGACTTCCAAGCATCCTCATCCTTACAAACTTCAGTGGCTCAATGATGTGGGAAGCCAAGGTAACCAAACAAGTTATTGTTCCGTTTCAATTGGAAGATACAATGATGAAGTCCTTTGTGACGTGGTGCCCATGAGTGCAAGCCATATTATATTAGGATGTCCTTGGTAGTTTGACAAGAAGCTACCCATGATGGATTTTTAACAAGTACTCTTTCCAACATCAAGAAAAGAAAATCATATTGGCGCCTATGCTTCCAAATCAAGTCCATGAATGTCAAGTTATCCTCAAATCACGTATAGAGGAATGGGAGAAAGCAAAAGCCATGAAGAAAGTTGAAAGATAATTTTTGCATGAGAAAAGAGTGGAGAGAGTTGAAAATGAACAAAATGAAAGGATTGAATATGGGAGCAAATAGGAAAACGAAAATGAGGGTGAAGAACATATTTTATCTAATCCTACTCCTATTCTTTCTTTTGACGTATAGAACAATCCAATAGACATGTCACTTCAAGTTGAAGATTCAAGAAACATGATATAATCACACCTACACCAGATCCGGAAGTCATGCCACATGGTCCCATTACTAGGTCAAGAGCCAAACAATTCAGGGAAGTTCTCTTAACTAAGTGTATAGAAGCTTTTGATTCATTTGATAACTTAACACCCTCCTATGTTAAGTTATATAATGTTTTCATAGATAAAGAATAACTTAGTATGAATACATCTTTCACATTGTTATTTTAATATATTATGCATGATTTTAATCAAAGCAGCATACTTATAATGCATTTCATTAGTTCATTTGCATTCATATTAGCTCTTAGGCTTTCTACCTTACCTTACACATATAGGAGATGATATTAGCTCATGACATTCAAACTTAGCTCACATTACCTAATCAAACATGGCAGCAAGGTAATTAGCTCATATAGTTCAATACCATGGAATTACCTTGTACCTTTCATGTAGGTACATTGGAGCATAATGAACGTTGAGGTAGCTTGGTGAATGATTTGGACGTCATATGCAGCTCACAAACAACTTACAAAGTACAAGGCAGCTCATGGAACACTAAAGGAAGCTCGATTCAGCTGGAGGAGCTTAAAGCTAGCTAAACTTAGCTAGTTGGACTATTTGGAGCTGAGTTGCCAAAAGTGATGTCAAAGGTAGCTGAATGTAACTGAATATGCTATTATGGAGCTTATAAGGACTTAGCTAGGAAGCTTGTTCACAAACAGCCCATGATTGCTAGCTAGCTCCACAAGTCAAGCTAGCTTGGAGGAGACACATGCATGCCCAAGAGAGAGCACATGACCAGCCATCATTCCATGCACAAGGATGCACCACAAGCATCCTAGAGAAGCCATGTGCACGCCTTGTGACCAGCCCACCATATGCTAGGCGTGTGACTTCATTTAGGCGCCAAGATGAAGAGTCCTCTCACCATTGGCCAAGCACTCTTTTCTCTCCAATTGGCACCAACTTGAGGGGACACAAGAGCTATTCGGCCAAGGGTTATTTCCCTCCATCCAAGGCCAAAACATTATATCATTTAGCATTAAAATTATGTCATTTTATAGAGACACAAGGGCTGGCCGAATCCTTTTGTAACCATTCGGCCATGTTTCCCCATTCCTATAAATAGGAAAGTAATCATCATTTGTAAATAGACCATTTTTATTAATCAAAGTGAGATTATTCTCTTCCTTAAGTCCTGGTGACTTTTTATCGACTTATCAAGTAATTTATACTTGTGGCGTCAACCCTCTTCTTTTATCTTGATACTTCTGGTTCCTAGTTTTATATAACTAGTGGGTCAAAGTACTTATCACCACCCCTTGAAGAAACAATATAAAGATTGGGTCTTTGCTCTCTATAGCATTGGTTCTTCTTTGAGCGTTCTTCAATACTATCCTCACAACCATCCTTTTGTTTCATTGCCATAACCATAACCATTTCAATCATCTTCCGCTTCCATCTCTCATTTTAAACAGCCCACCTATTCACCATACGTCCACCACCCTTAACCCTCTCTTTTTGAGCCATTCACTTATGTAGGTTGTTTGCTTTCTTCCTAGATCCACAATCAAATGAGAAGGTAGAATTACCTTACATCAAGCGGTAATTAAAGCTTTGGTGGAAGAAAGCAATGTGCAATAACAATAAAGAAGAAAAATACAAAAAGAAGTGCAAAGTGAAGTACAAAGTCAAAGAAATCAAGAAAAGATCAGAAAAGAAGCACACAAAAAGAAGAAATTGAAAGCACTCAAAAAGAAGAAGAAAAAAAAGTTGGAAGCACTCATCAACAATTCTCATCACCAAGCCATTCAAGTAAGCCTTTAAATTTGATTGTGGTGATAGAAGGTTGTAAAGTGACTTGTGTAAGTAACCCCTTTAATCTCTTCTTTCTATTATTAAGCCACCCTTTCAATTATTTTGCTTTCCATTCCTACTAACTCATTTGCAGCCGACGCCAAACAAGTAAAATTTACTCGATATAGTCTTGAATAAAAGTTTTCTAGAACTTGAGACAAGAGAATTGAGAGGAAAAAGGCTAGAGCGTGTGTAAGATCAGAAGGGGACAAGTAAAAGCCATTAAAGTCCTAGAGTGCAAACACGAGCGGATTGAGTGACATCAAATTTTCTTGGAGTGACTCGTGAGGCTTTGTGAGAGTATACTCTGGTAAGGTCCTATACACATTTCAAATTTTTCCTTATTTGCTATCATGTCTCTTCCATTCAACATTCTTGTAGTCAAAAGGACTTTGACCATTCAAAGTCAAGGATGAACAGAGAGAACATCTTCCATACCAAATGTCACGTGGAGATAAAGCTTGTGTGGTTATCATTGATGGAGGAAGTTGCAGAAACGTAGCAAGTACTCATATGGTTGAAAAGTTGGGTCTCAAGACTTCTAAGCATCCGCATCCTTACAAACTTTAGTGGCTCAACGATGTGGGTGAAGCCAAGGTAACCAAACAAGTTGTTGTACCTTTTTCAATTGGTAGATATAATGATGAAGTCCTTTGTGATGTGGTGCCCATGAGTGCAAGCCACCTTATACTAGGATGCCCTTGGAAGTATGATAAGAAAGCTACCCATGACGGATTCTCTAATAAATACTCTTTCCAGCATCAAGTAAAGAAAATTATATTGGCACCCTTGTTACCAAGCCAAGTTCATGAATGCCAAGTGACCCTCAAGTCACGCATAGAAGACTGGGAGAAAGAAAAGAAGGCCAAAGAAATTCATACTCCAAAGATGAATATTTATGCCAGCAAAGGAGATATCCGAAAATATTTATCAACTAAGAAGGCTTTACTTATACTTATGTATAAGGAAAATTTTCTTCTTACTAACCCTCTTGAAGGCTTGCCTTCTTCTATTTCTAATCTTTTGCGGGAATTTGAGGATATGTTTCCCGAAGAAATTCCCGATGGATTGCCACCAATTAGAGGAATTGAACATCAAATTGATTTCATTCATGGAGCCACTATTCCCAATAGACCAGCATATAGGAGCAATCCTGAGGAAACAAAGGAATTACAAAGAAAAGTCAAAGAACTCCTCTACAAAGGTTACATTCGGGAAAGTTTAAGTCCTTGTGTTGTACCCGTTTTGTTGTTACCAAAGAAAGATGGAACTTGGAGAATGTGTGTGGATTGTAGGGCAGTGAATCAAATCACTATCAAATATAGGCACCCTATACGTCGGTTGAATGATATGCTCGATGAACTTAGTGGAGCCAACATCTTCTCCAAAATTGATTTAAAAAGTGGCTATCATCAAATAATAATGAAGGAAGGTGACAAGTGGAAAACTGCATTCAAGACCAAACAAGGTTTATATGAATGGTTAGTCATGCCTTTTGGTTTGACTAATGCTCGTAGTACCTTTATGCGACTCATGAATCATGTTCTTCAGCCCTACATCGGTAAGTTTTGTGTTGTTTACTTTGATGATATCTTGATATATAGTAAGTCACTAGAAGATCATGTTGAACATTTACGTTCCATTCTTAGCACTTTTGATGTAAGGTAATTCTACCTTCTCGTTTGATTGTGGATCTTGGAAGGAAGCAAAATAACCTGCACAAGTGAATGGCTCAAAACAGAATGGATAAGGGTGGTAAACGTATGGTTTAATAGGTAGGCTATTTAATAAATGAGAGATGGAAGCGGAAGATGATTGAAATGGTTATGGTTATGGCGATGAAACAAAAGGATGGTTGTAAGGATAGTATCTTGAAGAATGCTCAAAGAAGAACCAATGCTATAGAGAGCAAAGACTCAATCTTTATATTGTTTCTTCAAGGGGTGGTGTTAAGTACTTTGACCCACTAGTTATATGAACTAGGAACCAAGTATCAAGATGAAAGAAGAGGGTTGACGCCACAAGTATAAATTATACTTGATAAGTCGATAAAAAGTCACCAGGACTTAAGGAAGAGAATAATCTCACTTTAATTAAACAAAAGGTCTGATTACAAATTAAATATAATGGCCTATTTATAGTTTTTGAAGGGACTTGGCCGAATAGGTACATGTTGATTCGGCCAGCCCTTGTACCTTCCTAAACTGACATGATTTTTAATGAGAAAACTAGACTTTAATGAAAATACATGCTCTTGGCCGAATGGTTATGTGTTGGTTCGGCCCTAAGGATGATTTGAATGCATTTGGAAGTTATTTGGCGCCAAAATGAAGAGCAAAAAGTCTTTGGCCGAATAGGAAGCATCCCTTGGTGTTTTGGCGCCAATTTGATGTCACATGGAGTGCACATGCTTGAATGATGCACATGGCAGCCTACATGAATGCACATGGGTCTTCTTGCTATGCTTTGATGAGGTTGCAACCATAGGATGATGTCTTGAAGTCCATGGAATGAAGATAGGTAACAACTGATATGATCCAAACTAGCTCCAATTTTCTTCATGACTTGATCGGTCTATGGACGTTTTTAACTACTGCTTCTAAGGGAGTTCTTCCTTACCCTATCTTATACTATATCATTTATACATTCTATTCTATCATAAGCATGCATTCACATGTTAGTATAAATTATCATATTATTATCCTGCTTATTGATCATGTTTTTCATATTATTCAAATATATGTTATGATTACATATCATTTCTTAGGATATTATTATTACATGTTTCCATTTATCATTTATGAATACCATATTATGATATTCATGCATATTGATGCACAATGTTATTTCAAGTATGTTAAGTATGTTATATTAGTCTTGCATTCATTTAAGCATGATTCAATTCATTCGTGAAATGGCAGAATGCTTAATCATTCATTTGTTAGCTCACGTGCATTCATTCTAGCTCCTAGGTGATATCATCACGTTTTCATCTACAAAGGGAGTACTTTTGAACATCTTTATATTGAATTTACTTATTATTAGCGTTATAATATATGTTATTATAATATATATTATGATAAGAATATAGTTAAGTAACTTAGTATGAATTCATATTACACATTTTTATCTTAATATGTTAAGCATGTTAGGATAGTTTTTATTATCATATAAGCATGATTGTTATATATACATCAAGCAGCATACTTATAATGCATTTCATTAGTTTATTTGCATTCGGCAGCATACTTATAATGCATTTCATTAGTTTATTTGCATTCATATTACTCTTAAGCTTTATACAATCTTACACATATTAGGAGATGATGTACTTAGCTCATGACCATCATACTTAGCTCCCATTACCATAAACAACATGGCAGCAAGGTATTTAGCTCGTTTTAGCTCAATATCATGAACTTACCTTGTTTCCTTGCACATGTAGGTACATTGGAGCATGGCACACGTTAAGGTCTTGGTGAATGATTTGGACTTCATACATAGCTCACAAACAGCTCAAAAGTACAAAGCTCAAGGAATGCTAAGGGAGCTCGGTTCAGCTGAAGAAGCTTCAGGCTAGCTAAACTTAGCTAGTTGGACTATTTGAAGCTGAGTTGCTAAAAGTGATGACAAAGGTAGCTGAATGTAGAACATGTTGTTATGGAGCTCAAAAGGACGGCTAGGGAGATCATTCATAAACAGCCCCATTCTGCTAGCTAGCTCTCAACACTCAAGCTAGCTTGGAAGGAGACACATGCACGCCTAAGATAGAACCCATGACCAGCCATCATTCCATGCGCAAGGCTACACCACAGCATCCTAGAGACCATGTGCACGCCTTGTGACCAGACCACCATGTGATTGGCGTGTGACTTCATTTAGGCGCCAAGATGAAGAGTCCTCTTACCATTCGGCCAAGCACTCCTTTCTCCAAATTGGCGCCAACTTGAAGGGGTACAAGCACTATTCAGCCAAAGGATATTTTTCTTCAATTAAACCGAACCATCCTCTATTTGTAATTAAATTATGACAATTCAAGAGGCACAAGGGCTGGCCGAAACCTCTTAATCATTCGGCCATTTCCTTCCATTTCCTATAAATAGGAAAGCATATTTCATTTGTAAGCACACCTTTATTCAATTAAGTGAGATTATCTCTTCTTTAAGTCCTGGTGACTTTTTATCGACTTATCAAGTATTTATACTTGGTGGCGTCACCCCTTTTCTTTCATCTTGATACTTCTGGTTCCTAGTTCATAACTAGTGGGTCAAAGTACTTAATACCACCCTTGAAGAAGCAATATAAAGATTGGGTCTCTGCTCTCTATAGCATTGGTTCTTCTTTGAGATTTCTTCAAGATACTATCCTAACCATCCCTTTATTTCATCTCCATAACCATAGCCTTATCAACTATCTTCCGCTTCCATTACATTATTTAAATAGCCTACCATTTCACCCCTACGTCTACCACCCTTAACCATTCTATTTGAGCCATTCACTTTGCAGGTTGTTTTGCTTCCTTCCTAGATCCACAATCATTTGAAAAGGTACAGTACCCTTACATCAAGCGGTAATCAGAGCTTTGGTGGAAGAAGCAACGTGCAACAACAACAAAAGAAAATACAAAAAGAAGTGCAAGTCAAAAAAAATTCAGCAAAGAAAATTGAAGGACTCAAAAGTCAAAGCACTTGAAAAGAAGAAAAAGCAAAGAAAGAAAGAAAAGTGGAAGCACTCATCAACAATTCTCATCACCAAGCATTTTCAAGTAAGCCTTTAAAATTGAGTGTGATAGAAGGTTGTGAAGTGATTGTGTAAGTAACCCTTTCATTCTCTTCTTTCTAATTTCTAAGCCACCTTTTCAATTATATTTGCTTTCCATTCCTACTAACCATTTGCAGAGCGACGCCAAACAAGTGAAATACTCGATATAGTCTTGAGTAAAAGTTCACTAGAACTTGAGACAAGAGAATCGAGAGGAAAAAGGCTGGAGCATGTGTGAGATCAGAAGAGGACAAGTAAAAGCCATTAAAGTCCTAGAGTACAACACGAGTGGATTGAGTGACATCAAGTTTTCTTGGAGTGACCGTGAGGCTTTGTGAGAGTATACTCTGGTAAGGTCCTTTACACATTTTCTATTTTTTTATTTCACTAACAAAATTTTAATTTCTTCCATGGAGTATGAACAACAAAGAGTGAATGCATTTCATACTCGTTGCCATGTAAGCAATGGTAAAGTATGTCTTGTAACCATTGATAGTGGAAGTTGTGCAAATCTAGCTAGCACATATACGATAGAGAAGTTGGGACTTGCAACATTTAAACATCCCAAGCCATATGTTTTGCAAGGATTTAACGAAGATGAAGAGTTAGAAGTCATAGAGAAGTACTTGTACCATTCTCAATTGGAAAATATGAAGATGGTCTTGTGCGATGTTGTCTCCATGAGTTCGAGCCACCTTCTTTTTGGTCGACCTTGGCGTTTGATAAACGAGCAACACATAATTGCTTCACCAATCGCTTTTCATTCATCCATAATGAAAAGAAGATTACATGGTGCCAATGATGCCAAATCTAGTGCATGAACCAAACTCAACTTAAATCTCGAATAAAAGAATGGCAGAAAAGTAAAGCCATGAAGAGCTGAAAAGAAGTCTTGCAAGAGCAACAAGTTCAACAACCGAAAAATCAGATTGATGTGACAAAAGTTGGAATTGATGGTGTAGAGAAGAAGCAAAGTGAAGAACATATTTTAACCAACTTTTCTCTTCCATCTATTCTTCCTATTGTTTTACAGGACAATTCAAGAGATGTATCTTTCGGGAGGATGAACAGGATCATGAATTATGAAGGACTAAAGGATGTGACCTTTGAAGAACAAATAGGCGTGACTCTTTGTGATTCACAGACATGTCTATTGATTTTTGAGGTTTACCATTGAATTTCCAATTAAAGGTGTCACTTGAAGTAAGAAATGGAATCATTGACATCCCAGTGCAATGCCAATTATTAGGAGAATTCAGCGACCAGCTCCAATTAAACATCCACCAGGGTTTGCTAACTCTACTCATTTTGTTATTAGATTTCATTACTAATTTGATTTCTTTGGCAGCAATTGGATTCGTATAAGTGGTGTTGTCCAAGTAATATATGATGATAAGATCATTTTTCATTTTGAATTTGATGGTGCATCAAATACGACCACTTCAATGGAGATCAAGGTTAGATGATTCAAGGGAGACATGGAGTTACCAGATTCGAAGCCAAGAGGTTAAACATGTCGTGCAAATCATTTATTGGGGGAAAGCATGAGGAATCAATCTCTCCTACACTAAGAATGTCTTCAATAAGAAACTACTTCGATTTGAGGACAAATCGCTCTAAAAGAAGGGGAGGATGATTGATCCAAACTAGCTCCAATTTCTCATGACTTGATCGGTCTAATGGACGTTTTAACTACTGCTTCTAAGGAGTTTCTTCTTACCCTATCTTATACATATCATTTATACATTCTATTCTATCATAAGCATGCTTCACATGTTAGTATAAATTATCATATTATTATCCTATGCTTATTGATCATGTTTTTCATATTATTCAAATATGTTATGATTACATATCATTTCTTAGGATATTATTATTACATGTTTCCATTATCATTTATGAATACCATATTATAGATATTCATGCATAATTGATGCACAATGTTATTTCAAGTATGTTAAGTATGTTATATTAGTCTGCATTCATTAAGCATGATTCAATCATTCGTGAAATGGAAGAATGCTTAATCATTCATTGTTAGCTCACGTGCATTCATTCTAGCTCCTAGGTGATATCATCACGTTTCATCTACAAAGGGAGTACTTTTGAACATCTTTATATTGAATTTACTTATAGCGTTATATATGTTATTATAATATATATGATAAGAATATTAGTTAAGTAACTTAGTATGATTCATATTACACATTTTTATCTTAATATGTTAAGCATGTTAGGATAGTTTTATTATCATATAAGCATGATTGTTATATACATCAAGCAGATACTTATAATGCATTTCATTAGTTTTTGCATTCGGCAGCATACTTATAATGCATTTCATTAGTTTTTGCATTCATATTAACTTTAAGCTTTATACAATATCTTACATATTAGGAGATGATACTTAGCTCATGACCATCATACTTAGCTCCCATACCATAAACAAACATGGCAGCAAGGTATTTAGCTCGTTTTAGCTCAATATCTGAACTTACCTTGTTTCCTTGCACATGTAGGTACATTGGAGCATGGCACACGTTAGGTAGCTTGGTGAATGATTTGGACTTCATACATAGCTCACAAACAGCTCACAAAGTACAAAGCAGCTCAAGGAATGCTAAGGGAAGCTCGGTTCAGCTGAAGAAGCTTCAGGCTAGCTAAACTTAGCTAGTTGGACTATTTGAAGCTGAGTTGCTAAAAGTGATGACAAGGTAGCTGAATGTAGCTGAACATGTTGTTATGGAGCTCAAAAGGACTCGGCTAGGGATCATTCATAAACAGCCCCATTCTTGCTAGCTAGCTCAACACTCAAGCTAGCTTGGAAGGAGACCATGCACGCCTAAGATAGAACCCATGACCAGCCATCATTCCATGCGCAAGGCTACACCACAAGCATCCTAGAGAGACCATGTGCACGCCTTGTGACCAGACCACCATGTGATTGGCGTGTGACTTCATTTAGGCGCCAAGATGAAGAGTCCTCTACCATTCGGCCAAGCACTCCTTTCTCCAAAATTGGCGCCAACTTGAAGGGGTACAAGCACTATTCGGCCAAAGGATATTTTTCTTCAATTAAACCGAACCATCCTCTCTATTTGTAATTAAATTATGACAATTCATAAGAGGCACAAAGGGCTGGCCGAAACCTCTTGTAATCATTCGGCATTTCCTTCCATTTCCTATAAATAGGAAAGCATTTCATTTGTAAGCACACCTTTTATTCAATTAAAGTGAGATTATTCTCTTCTTAAGTCCTGGTGACTTTTTATCGACTTATCAAGTATTTTACTTGTGCGTCACCCCTTTCTTTCATCTTGATACTTTGGTTCCTAGTTCATATAACTAGTGGGTCAAAGTACTTAATACCACCCCTTGAGAAGCAATATAAAGATTGGGTCTCTGCTCTATAGCATTGGTTCTTCTTGAGATTTCTTCAAGATACTATCCTCACAACCATCCCTTTATTTCATCCATAACCATAGCCTTATCAACTATCTTCCGCTTCCATTAC